>NW_026057580.1:113781923-113873548 GCF_023721935.1 Panthera uncia | reverse complement strand
AAAGAAAGAAAGAAAGAAAGAAAGAAAGAAAGAAAGAAAGAAAGAAAGAAACTCCCAGGATTTAGACTGTGTTTGGGAAATTATTAATGGTCTGGTTTGGTTGGATTGTAAAATTTGAGAGGAGAGTAATGGAATGTTGCATTGACAAAACTGGATTGAATTAGTTTTAAATCTTTAATAGCAAAATAAATATGCTCTTCCTAAGAAATCAGGTGATGCTAAGAGAGGTTATTAAAACAATGGAGAAAATGATAAAAGAAGACATAATCAAAGAATATTTGTTTTAAACTTATTTTCAATTCCTTTTAATGAAAAAATATGAAGATTAGAACAGAGATTAATAAAACCTATGCAGTTACATGCCATTGATGGGTTTGAAAATTCATGCACTTTTAACTGGGAAAGGAGTTTCATCTGACACTCTTAAGGGCTCTTCACCCTTAGAAATGTTAAAAAATCAGTGGTCTGGAGGAACTCCATCAGTAGAAGGAAACATGATATTATTTGATGAGTCTAAATTTTTAGTACTTTCCTTTCCTACCATATGATACAACTTACATTGAATTTGTCACTCTCTATCATAATCATTATTTTGCTTCAACTCTAGAGAATGGCATTCTCTTTACCTTCTTTTTCGTTTTGTTTTGTTTTTCTATTTCTTTAGAACGGCAAAAATAAAAAGCTTATTAAACAAATCTAAAAAAAATACCGAGTTGTGTGAAGAGAAATGTAATGCCCTGTATATCTGTTTGCACCTATTCCTCCCACAGTTGGGAATGTATTTGTCCATACATTTTAATCCCCACACCATACATGTAGATGTATACTCACACTGTGTATGGATGCATGTGTATGAGAGACAGAGACAGAAAGACAGAAACAAAGAGGTGTACTTCTTTTACTAAAAAAAAAAAAAAAGTACGTATTACTATACACATTGTTGTTTTATTTTTAAAACAATGCATTATGGACATCTTTCCAGGTCAATACACATATATAATCTATTATTTTATTTTTTTAAGTTTATTTATTTTGAGAGAGAGAGAGAGAGATTGGGGCAGAGAGGGAGAGAGATAATCCCAAGCAGACCCCATGCTCAGTGCAGGGCCCAACACAGGGCTCTATCTCATGAACCATGAGATCATGACCTGAGTCAAAATCAAGAGTCGGCCACTTAACCCACTGAGCCACCCAGGTGCCCCTAATCTATTCTTTTAAATAGCTATAAAATATTCCTTTGTATCAATATACTATAATTCATTCAACCATTATCTCATTGATAAGCATTTTGTTTAAAGTTTCTGGGCATTTAAATTACATTGTTATAAACATACATATATCATATGCGAGTGTTTTTATTTTTATAAGATTAAAAGAAAAAGTGACTAAAGAGTTAAAACAAGTAATAGACATAGTCACATAAGTCTACAAAAAAGTTTTAGCAGCTCGTATTCCCAGCTGTAGTATAAGCCAATACCCAGTTACTGCACTTTTTCTAAGGGATAATATTCCAAATATCTGCCAAGCAAGGCAGGAACATTCAAGAACTTTAGTTGTCATACATGTATCCTCTAGTTACTGCATCTTGAAGTTGGAATGGACTGCCTAGAGAGGAGGGTGGGATAGGGTTCCGAAAGAAGAAGGGGATTAAGGAAGCAAATGTTTATGAACCGCAGTGTTAGTATCTCAGTGGCCATTCCGAACTTACGAGATAAATACTAACCCAGCTATGGCTAGGATTGGCTATTAGTAGATGTTTACAAATGTTGCAGAATTAATGACAGAAAATGGTATCTAATTGATATTTTTAATTTGCACTTCTTTAATAGAAGAACTTCTTAATATCAACTTTTAAATAACTTACATTTGTTTATTATTTGGTTAAAATTTTGGTCTATTTTTATTTGTGCTATTTACCTTTTCATTATCAACTTGAAGGAGATGTTTTTATGTTGTTGATATTATTCACTTGCTAAGTGTTTACAAATATATTTTCTCTGGGTCTATCCTTCATCTTCAATCTATAATTAAGGTACCTTTAGCTGTACTGAATTTTGAATATTAACAAAATAAAAAACCTACTAAGTGTTATTATATTTATCTTTAACACATTTTTATGGTTTTCTTTACCTAAGTCCTGCAATTTCTTGCTATGTTTTTCTTAGGAACTGTGTAGTTTTGTGATTTTTGTGATTTTCCCATTTTCATTTCCAACTGATTACTGAAAAAAAAGAAAAGCATTTTCTTTTTGTATATTTATTTTATCTTCATCCATCTTAGCAAATTCATTTGGCATTTCTAAGAGTATGTAACTGAATACCTTGTGGTTACTTTTTTGTTATATGATATAGTCATATAATAAAATGATTTTCTCTTCTTTTCACTATATCATACATTGTACTTTCTTGTCTTATTACGTTAGTCTGTAAGACAATGTTAAATAATAGAAATGAAAGCAGGCATATGTGTCTTGTGCCAAATTGTAGTGACAATGACTTTAGTATTTCATCATGAATAGTCGATTTTTTATTGAGTTTTATTAAACAGGAATACTGTAAAAATTTATATCATACTTCATTTTTCTAAGGCATTTGGTACTGATATCTCAACATTTATTTTTTTTCCTTTCTGAAAAACTATTCAAGTTCTTCTAAACATTTTTTTAATGTGTTTTATTTATTTTGAGAGAGAGAGAGAGCATAAGTAGGGGTGGGGGGGGGAAGGGAGAGGTAAAGAGAGAGGGAGAGAGAGAATCCTACGTAGGCTCTGTGCTGTCAGTGCAGAACTCATGAACCAAGAGATCACAACCTGAGCCAAAACCAAGAGTCAGATGCTTGACTGGCCAAGCCACCCAGATGCCCCTTTAAGTTCTACCTACTTGACTGCTTTTTAGTTTCTATCAATTGCTCCTTCTCCTTTTTCTGTATTTGAAATTTTGGCTGTCCTCAAGATCTAATCCTTGGCCCTGTCATCTTATTCACACTTTTCCTCAAAAAGCCAGCAAATTGCCTGTGGTTTCAACTAACACCTACGTGTCAATTGTCGTGAATGGAATGTTTGTGTTTTCCTGAAATGTATATGCTGAGCTTCCAAGCCCAATGTGATAGTGTGTCGAGGTGATTAGGTCTTGAGGGTAGAGCCCTCATGATGGGAATAGGGCCTCATATGAAGAGACGTACGAACTTGCTTCCTCCTTTCTCTGCTCTCAGCCACATGAAGACACAGCAGGAAGGCAGCCTTCCGAAAAGCAGGAAGAGGGCCCTTACCAGACACTGAATCTTCTGGCACCTTGATCTTGGGCCTCTCAGTCCCCTGAACTGTGAGAAATAAATAGTTGTTGTTTAAAGCCACCCAGTCTGTGGTAATTTACTATAGCAGCTTGAGCAAATGCCAGTGGTTCTCATATCTATAAACTTGACGTCAGGTTCTTTTTCTCACATCCAGCATTTGATTATCGTTTCGTATCTGATATCTCAACCTGGATACCTTAGCACTGTGCAATCTCAATATTTTAAAAACTGAATTATGTTTGTGCTCAACATGCTCTTCCTTCTATGACTCTTATAATAGTTAATGATAGCACCAGGTTCTAAGTCATTCAATCTGGAAACCTGAGAGCTATTTTCAACTAGCTCTCTTCACCTACTCAACCCTGGTCAGTTATAAAGTCCTGTCAACTCTACTTAAAAATGTCTCTCAAACTCTTCTCATCTTTCCCCCCACAGAACAACTATTTTATTCTGTTCTCATTATGGCTAGACTCATCTACCCCCCGCCCCCCCCGCTTCTTGCATCATTCAATTGCAGCTCACCCTTAGAATTGTCCCCAAAATTATTTTGTTAAAACACGACACAGTTTTCCCCTTTTACGTAAAAATCTCCAGTGGACTTTTAGACCTTCAGAATATAATTTAGATGTTAAACACGGGGCACAATGCCCTTTGTATTTCAGAAGCAATCATTCTTCCTAATCTCATCTTGTGTCTCTTGCTGACATCTCTCACTACAATGAATTGCCCACTGCCTCGTGGTCTCAGAATTTCTCAAACACACACTTGGTCTTCCTCATCTTTATGCCTTCATTGTCTCTGCTCAGCCTCCCTGCACAGCCATGGCCTGCCTGCACACTTCCATGCTTCAAATCCTGTCTCAGAAGCCCAGCCCTGTCCAGCCTCCTGTTCCACTCTCTTCTCATAACATAGTGTGTTCTGACCGCACTGGGGAGCTTCTGAGGGCTTGTTCGTAATTGTTTACCTTTGTATCCACAACATTGCACTCAGTATGGTGGTAATAATATTTGTGGAGGGAAGGGACGAAGGAAGGAGGGAAGGAAGGAAGGAAGGAGGGAGGGAGGGAGGGAGGGAGGAAGGGAAGGAAGGAAGGAAAGAAGGAGGGAGGGAAGGAAGGAAGGAAGGAAGGAAGGAAGGAAGGGAGGGAGATTTTATTTGAATTGAATTATTTGTCTCAGATCCAACTGTTCCTAAAAGCAAGGCTAAATCAATAACAAAAAATGTTGAGGTGATTATGAAGAATAAACTAAACAAAACTGATTTTTAGTACATAAAAATTGTGAGCAAAATTGAGTAACTGAGAGAAAAATGAATAATTATGCCGTATGTCAGCAAACTTATCTTCAGTGAAAAGTGGTTTAGAGGGCAAAAAGAATAAATGGAAAAGCTGAAGTAAAACATGAAAAATGAGTACAGTGCTTTATGCTTTGTAAACACTTTATTGCATTTAAAGTCTAAAACAAAGCATAAAGAACAGATATGCTGTACAAATGAATTTGGGTAAAGATCAGATGATTAATTTTCTTGTGTAGTCCTGTAGTACTTATCACAATACCACCTTGTATTTTAAGACATGTAATACATGCTATTCATTTGTTATACATCAGGGCATATTTATGTTTACAATACCACATTTTAATTATTACTAAGATAATTAGGCTTAGATCATAGCAGCCATTTACATGAAGGTGATTGGGTCCCTCCCATAGCCTGAGTTACTATCTGTTGGCTTATGGCTCCCAAATACGTATTTTCAGCCTCTTAACTAGCAGACTGATGGTCTGGACACAATACTAAGCATGCTCCAGATAAGAGGACGTGAGAACACAACAAAGTCAAGTCACATTGCTATAGTAATGCACTTGGAATTTCACCAATCCAATGTTTTCTTTAAGTTTTCGGCAAAGGACAGAAAACAGATTTGAGTGCCAGAGAGCTCATTTCTGTGAGACTCAGTCATAGCAAGAAGCCATAGCAAAACAGCTATTGTTTTGGAGCCCAACAAATGGGAGTGACTTGGGACATGGACTTTGGGGGTGATGGCCAGTTTCAAGTCCCATGAGTGCCACTCACCAGTAACTAGTTGTAAGATGGACAAGTGACTTCATCTCTCTAAGACAGGAAGTGACAATGTCTATCTCATAAGGCTGTTCTCCTGAGGATAAACATAAAGTTCCTCGAAATATACTAAGCATTACGTGTTAGCTATTACTGATATCACCATCATTCTTATGGAGGAGGTAGAAGGCATGTCAACAGGAAACAGGAAAAACAGGAAAAAGCAGAAAATACTGTATAACAACTAATATTTTTATTTAATGAAAGTTTTTCTGTAGTATATTTTCAGCGGTATATAATAGATGTATACCACATGCTAAAAGAAATTGGTTACAGAATGAATCATTGTAAATGAAGGAGGTAAGCTCACAATTTTTAAAATTCTGTAAGGAAACAAAAGCAAATAATCTGTTTGTGATAACCATGACATTGGTTTTCAAGTCTAACATTTTGTATATTAACTTTCTCAAAATAAGATAACATTGATAGATTGCTATATTTGTCAGAATCTATTTTGGCAATATATACTGAATTCCTGTAAGAAAATGTATGTTTTCAACATATTCTTTTTGGGAATTTTGAAAGTGAAAGTGGCTTGCAATTAATTATGCCACCGCACCCCTTATGTTCCTTATAGAGATGACATATGGGGCATCCCACTCTAAATTTGCAGTAAGAAAGGATGGTTGCAATATTCTATGTTTTTTGTTTGTTTGTTTTTGAGAGAGAGGAGTGGGGGGAGTCCAAGCACATGCAGGGTAGAGTGAGAAAGAACGAGAATCTTAAGCAGTCTCCACTCCCAGCAAGGAGCCTGGTGCCGGGCTCCTTGCGGGGGCTCAGTCTCATGAACCTCGAGATCATGACCTGAGCTGAAATCAAGGGTCAGAAGCTTAAACGACTGAGCCACCCAGGTATCCTTCAACATTCACTTTTGATTTCAGTTTTGGTAAGTCTGTAAATAAAGCCCTTATTTAAAAATCTAAAACTATTTCATAGTTTCAACTGTTTTATAATTGTGATGTCATTTACAGCAAATTCTTCTCCAAAACTTTCTTCTAAAATTGCAGATGGAAAAGGATAACTGATTGAGAGCCTAATTTAGAAAATAATCACTAAGGGATATTTAAATAACTTGAACAAATTTGTAGCTTTTGGGATTGTTTCATTTTATTTCTTTCTTTAAAAAACCTATAATTCTCTCCTGTCCATTTATCCCCTCTGTCTAAATAATGGAACTCCCACAGTTATTTTCTTGTTCTTCAAAAGATGCATCATTTTGTCCACATGTGCGCACGTGCACACACACACACACACACACACGCACACATGTCATTTTTGATGTTTTGTGAAAAGCAGTGTTACTGATGACTTTATAATACTTTATTAGTCTCCATTGAAACAGTGCCTTATTGCACCTAAATATGCTGAGTAACCCCTGGAAAAAAGTAGATAATACTGGTATATCTGATTTTGGGGGGAAGAACTCAGAAGAGAAACTCAGGAAGGAAAGCTAATGACGTTAAAGACAAAATGATGTAATACTTCCAATAAAACAATTGCCTGTTTGCTACAAAGCAATAGGAGTCATCATCAACCTGATTTTCAGTATAAGGATAGGAATATATCCCTATCCCCCTGAGAGTGGGCCCTGTAAACAATGGCTACCGTCAAAGCAAGAATCACTATGCACAAGATGGGGAGAGGAAAAGAATGCATCACACTTGCCAAGAACTTCCACATCCATTCTCTCATTTGGAGCCAAGGCAATAATGTGAACTATTTAGGGCAGATACCCTTCTACTAATTTTGCACCAAAGGACTCAGGCCAGAGAGAGACATGGCCTATCTGCTCTCTAACGGCCGGTCGGTGCTAATCCCAGGTCTGGGGCTGGACCCTGATTTACGGATACTCCATTCAAGTCCTGTTCAAAACCCATAACAATCACCATCATTGTACCACACTTGGAACAATGCTCAGTTGTCTACATTCTAGGTTTCTTTTTTTTCTCTACCAATGGTATAGATTTAAAATTATTTCTCCCTACCAGGGGACTCTTCCAACAGATTTCTTATTCCTGAATTCATAGCTTCTTTGTATTACATGGTGGATAAGACATAAAATAATCTGATTTATAAAAAGCTACCATCTGTTAGTAAACACTTGGGATTCCTAAATGCCATAATAAGCATTTAAATTAAAAAAAAGTCTTGACAGCAGCTATGAGGATTTCAGGATTCTCCTATGTGGTAGCACATTGTTTTCCATTAGGGTGTGAGATATAGAAGACCATTCAAATATTGAGTAGATAATTCACCTGCCATCTACAGGATCACTATCTAGAATCTCTAGAAGGTACAGTTAGCCTTGAGATAGCTGGGTTTAGCAGCTGTGTTATGAAATCTCCCATCCTCTAATCTGGGAGAATTTCATACTTTAACTTCACTGGTTGCTGTGCAGATGGAATGAGAGAGTGAAGGTGACAGGATGGATAAGCCCAAGTTCTGCCAGTACAGGGGATGGACTGAAGCAATCTGTTCACTTGACGATTTATAATGGAGATAAAGCGGTCAGCGTGGTCGCAATGATGTATGATTCCATGCTGGTGTTAATAGAAAGGGTGATGCTTATTTACATCATAGTGGACTCTCATAGACTTGGTCATGGTAAGTAGCCAACTGAAAGAAGTAAACTCCAGAAGAAAATACTGAGCAGACTCGCCTGGAGGGCTGAAGCGGACAATCGTTAAGACTCTCCTCCAGCAGAAGTCAGGTGGTAAAGGAATAAATGGCCTTAAAAGCTTCATTCCTCAACTGCTGTAGAGGAGGCCAGGGGCATTTATTACTTTACAACGAATCCTTGCAGAGGTAAATATGATCACCTGATCCAATTTCTTCATTTTATAGATGAGGAAATCTGGGTCTTGAAGATTTGAGACTTGCCAAAACCCTAAAACCAATGATAGAACTGGGACTAGATGCTGGGTTCCAGGTTCTGGCCCAGGGTTCTGCCCTCTGTCATCCTGGCCTGTCCCCACATGGTGGTCAGGGCTCTCACGACCGCACGTGGCCACTGAGTGAGAGGAATACAGGTGTATCCCTTAGGAAAAGTGTGAGTCCTCAGCTTACAGTGCAGACAAAGATACAGGAGGGGAGAGAGGAAAGGCAGCACAAATCCACAGTAGCTCTCCTGTACAGGAAGCTCAGAAATGCAGGAACATTCAGGAAAATGGGGATACTTCTGTCCTCGACTTAAGGAAAGCAGGGCAGAGTGAGGCTTAAGAACAGAGGAGCGTATACTTCCCCTACCACTAGTGATATTTGTATGGAAAAGAATAATCGTTTGTGGTTTGGGTAATATTAAAAACCTTATCCAGTAAATTTACTGTGGAGACAGGTTGTGTGTCTTTTGACCCACATTCTCTAGTAAAATATGGACCCTGTTTATGTGCACCTCTGAAATTCGGGGTACAATCCTGGAGAAGGAGGTACGGCCGCCATGAATCTACAGTCCCAAGAAAGGTGATTGCAAGGCAATTTGAGGCTCAGCATTTTAGCGGCTCCTCCTTTATGCTGTGTATAAATTCTTTGTGCTCAGACACTGGTTTCCTCCCACGGCATTTGGGCAACTCTGTAAATGCTTGCTTGTACATCTTCCTGGCTCTGCTGTGGCTTTGTGAGGCAGGCACATTTGATCATTGCCGGTTCTTCATCCATAATGAGTGACTTCATAGGTTACAGAGATTGACAATATGGCCCATAACCCACATTTTGTAAAGGGCACAACGGCAGCGCAGATTGGGAAGGTGACAGGAGGCCCCACAAATCAGCATCAGGGCCCCAGACAGGATCTCGCCACTGTTACTCCTTGTCCAATTCTTTATTTGCCCATCTTGCCTCTCTAAAACTCATGTCAAGTGCAAGTTGCAAATAAAAAGCCTTCCCCGGGAATGCTCTGTGACAGTGAGGAGAGTTCAGTCTTTACGACCTGAATTTACGTTAAGGAAACTGTCATTACAAAGTCAAATTGCAAAATGGTTGTGGAGACTGGATCCAAACCACCGCAAGAATCAAGGAAGAATTGTGTCCACATCTTTACCCAAACTTGCTTTTACGTATGGAAATATTAAAAATGAAATGCATTTACAAAACCCACAGCTTCTGAAACAATGTTGAATTACAGCACACCCATACCCTCTGGTTGATTACTTCAGTCAAGAATATACGGCTTAGGTGACAGGGGCAATGCCGGTATTAAATTTTGTTTTATGTTGTAATTTTTACCTGTTTGGGATCTGAATTGTGAGGAGAAGTATTTCATTCCTTTGATTTACAGTGTTCAGAACAAGGATTAATGATAGGAACTTTAATTTAGCTCTTTCAACAACTTTCGAGAGATAAAAGTCTGTGAGACGATACTGCGGGATGCTCCCAGATTGCTTACACGGTTGTTTTGAACAGACGACTAATGAGGAGTGTTTTCTTAATCTGATATTTATCTGGCATGATTCTCGCTGGGTGAGGAAGTAGCTGGGGATGAAGGTGAGGGGGAACACAAGGGGTGTGCAAAACCGTGTGAACACCTTGTGCCTGTTTGCTCCCTAGGAGAGCAGCTGGTCCCTTTAGCGGCGGCTGAGACTCTTCCTAATGAGACAATGGGGGACCAGGTTCAACACTGTCCACCTGCTGCAGGATAAACTGCTCCATGGAACCTTAACTTTACGCCCCAGACGGGGCTTGGAAACACCAACATACTGCCCCAGATGCTCGATTCCAGCTGTGTTCGTGTATTCATTCAGAGGTTCCTTAGCCCCGTGTGGCATTTCCAGTGGCTTTTGAGGTGGAACCTGGGGGATAGCTCCAAAATGGCTGAGGGCCTCAGAGCAGGAAGAGAACTCAGTAATCAACTGCTCTCATTTCTTTTCTTTCAGATGAGAAAGCCAAGGCCCTCTTCACCAAAAATCTAATTCCCATGAGCAGGGACCATTTGCATGGCATGGATGTACACAGAGCTCAAAAGTCTAATTTTAACGGCCGTTGTCAGACCCTGCATCCAACTAATTCTATGTAAATATGTTAGATGCACACCATACATCGTAAACACAGCTCACTGGTACTTTTCACCTGAACATTCATGCATTAATCTAGTGATGCTGGATACAACCGTGATGCTGGATGTGAGCCAGGGCTTGACAACATAGGCATGTGTCTTGCCCTCAGGGAGCTTATGTTCTCTCAGGAAGACATGAACCAGACAGGCAGACTAAAACGGCAATTTGTGATAAACACTCTAAAGGAGACACCTTTTTGCTTCATTCACAGCATTTATCATAATAAACTGCAACTGAGAATATGATGTGGGCAGGGAGAGGGCAATCACTACCAACAGGGGAGTCCAGAAAGACCATTCGGAGGGGGTGAGGTTTAAGATGAGATCTGAACAGTGGCAAAGAGCCAGCCATTCCGCACTGAAGGAATAGCACTGTAGAGGTTCCCAGGCCTTCATGCAGGAACTGGCTGAAACTTTTAAGAAAAAAAGACTCCAAAGTGGACAGAACTTGAGCAAGGAGCAGGTAAGGTTCAGGTGAAGAGTCTGATTTTTTTTTCAATGTTTTATTTATTCATTTTTTTTTTTAATTTTTGAGAGAGAGGGAGAGAGAGAGAGAGCGAATGAGCACATGAGCGGGGGAGGGATCAGAGAGAGAGGGAGACACAGAACCTGAAGCAGGCTCCAGGTTCTGATGATGAAAAGTGATCTCAGTGGCATGACATGATCTGATTGACATGCTAAGCATGATTTTGCTTCTTGGAGACACTGGATGGGGGGCAGGTGGCAAGAGAGAAAGTAGAAGGATAAGTGGGGTCAGGTGCCGGGTTCAAGGCAAGAGATGATAGTGCCAATGGATTTGGAGAGCAGTGGATGAGTCTGAGATACACCTGTGAGGGTGAATACTGACAGCTCTCAGTGGCAGCTCGGGGGTAAGGGAAAGAGAGAAACCAAGGATGACTCCCGCTTTTCTGTCTTGAACGCCTGACTAACAGTCAGTAATAGGTTTACTTTGAAGTTAATGAGATTGGAATGTACCAAATAGTATTTCAGGGAATAGAATTAAAAGGTATCTCTGTTAGTGTCTCACTTGCGATAAGGAATAGGTAGGATAGAGGTAAGTAAGACTCAGGGGCCCACTAACTTGTTTGTAAGCTTTTTATTTATATGTAACATAGACTTCAGGCTTTCTTTTCTGTGAATACTATATATTCCCGATCTATCATTTGATTGAAAGTCGGGTAACAACTTTTTCACACCTACTTGGTTCCTTCATGGCTAGAGTCCTGTCACATTGGAACATCAATAATTTGACGTGTCCAAGAAAGCAGGAAGTTAACTCAGAAGTGTGTATCATTCTGACTGCTTTAAGTTTGATTTGACAGTAAAACAGATGCCTTTCAAAAGAAAGTACTTTCTTGTTCTTGCTTTGAGATTCCTGAAAGAATTGCACAATCTAGCTACAAATGCCCCACTAATCCTCACGATGCTTTCGATGAGGGAGACCGGTACAGATTTCTTTGGTTTTGATGACACTCTTGGTGAGATGGATTATACAACAATCTCCTTATAATCTCATAAAACAAATATTTGGCTAATGTAAATATGGGGATATTTAATTTTGGATAGTTTATGCTACCTTTTGAAGGTATGTCATATGTTTAGATAATCTCAAATGGTGATAGATTCCCAATATATCTGACTTCATAACATAGTGAATGAGACAAATGCTCTGAGAAGCATAGAAAGAGACATGCAAGCCTTCAGACATCCGTTTGCCTACTTATTTATGATGATCTCAGATCCAACCTGACAGAGGAAGGGATAGGTGCTGTGTAACTCACTCTACACAAAATCCCACAGGTCAGTATTTGGTGAATAAAAATAGTCTTTAGCAATATTTGTAAATAATATCTGATGTTTAAGGGGAAGAAATATAGATTAATTTTTAATATATATACAATGATATGCTATGAAATGTATACATTCATATTCCATTTTGATTTTAAGATTGGTTTTGAGAAACTCAATATTGAAGAAAATTTTTGTATTTCTAAGAAAAGTATTATTTTAGGACATAAAAAAGTAATTAAAAGGGAAAGCTTACCAGCCACAGAAATACATTGATTAAAATTCTAAATGTAAATGAAATATGAAAACCACATAGGAGATGTGGCATAACCTTCATATCTATTAAACTAAAATGTATGAAGTTATGTAGACAATTTTTGGAACTATTTCCTTTTTAATAACACACTTCTAGATTTTAATAAAAGATGCTAAGGTAAGAATTCAGCAATCAGGTATCACAAACTATACACATTTAATACCTGAAAAGTTTTTTTTTCTAATTTTTTAACTTCTAGTAATAGAACTGATATGAGACATATTCTAGCAAAATATATACTTCTTTGTTTCAAACCCCAAATAGGAATCATCTGTTTTTAAGGCAATCATTCGTTTCTATCATAAAACATAATCATGTGCTACTTATGAGCATTACCCAATTTAAAACACTTAGTATAATAAAACATGTAATAAGTGGGGTGAAAAGAAAACACAAAGACCATCAAGTATAACTATAATAATTACACAGGCTATATTTAAGTTGCCCAGAAACTAGTTTTAGATACGTTTATTTGTATATCTAAACAATGAAATTTACATGTAATTTTGAAATAAACACACAAATTCCTGTCCCTATTAGCCAGAAAGAACCTATATTCCAATAAAGAACCGTTTGTAATTTTATTCGTCTTCTTCCTAACTAAAGCAAATTCACAAAATCTTACAAGATACCACTAAGCAACAAAATATTTATTTTTTTCTGTTTTTCAAGCAACAAAATATTTTAAAATGCTACTCTGTCAGTTAAAATATGTATTGAGCATTATAGATTTATTGTATCCTCAGTGTATCAGCATTTAGGATATACTGATCAACAAAACAGAGATGGTAGGCTAATGGGGCAGTAGGCATTACATAAACAGTCATAAACCATCTAGTTATTGATTATAACTAAGCAAAATGCTGCAAAATCAAGGCACCTATTGCCATTGGGATATAACATAGCACTGGACCTATCTGGGGTCATATAAGGCTTTTCTGAATAAGAGATATCTTAGGAAACAAGATGATTTACTTGTTTCCAGATGTTTATTTACTTATACAGTGTCCCTAATAAACTCCTTTCCCATGGTATCAAAATGTGCATTTATTCACCCAACAAATGATAAACACCTGCTTAGCCAGGCCAGAGCCTTCCCTGACATTCTCTGCATATCCCCCAACCTAGATCAACCCCACTGTCAACTTGCTTCTCTCTTAAGCCCAGGCACCAAGGGAAACCATGCAAATCTGCATGTCAGAGCTGCACAGCATTTATTTTATGTGATTCTGATGCCTCCCCTCTCTTATCCCACACATTCCCCACATCCTGGAGCCCACTAATGCATCTTTGCTCTCTTATTCTCAACAAATTCTCTTATGTCTCTCTCTACTTCAGAAAAAGATAAGGGGCCTGGGTGGCTCAGCTGGTTAAGTGTCCAACTTCCGCTCAGGTCATGATCTCACCATTAGTGAGTTTGAGCCCCGGCAATGGGCTCTGTGCTGGCAGCTCAGAGCCTGGAGCCTGCTTTGGGTTCTGGGTCCCCCTCTTTCTCTGCCCCTGCCCTTCTCTCTCTCTCTCTCTCTCTCAAAAATAAACAAACATTAAAAAAAGAAAAAAGATAAAAAGAAGAGGTTAGTGGGTATAAATTCCTCTCTTCCTTCTACTAAACTTACACATTTATCTGAATCCAGATCTGTCATTGCCTGCTAGTTTCTATGGATTTCACTTCCTAACACATCACCATAGTCCATTCCTTGCTCTCCTTTCCCTCACCAGAATCTTGAGTACAAGCATTCCTTACCTCTGACCTGAAGACCTTAATAGCTTACTTTTGTGCTCTCTCTGCCGTCAGTCTTTTCCTATTCTCCTATGATGCTATCAGAGAGGAATTTCCCAATGCGTGACCCCACTTCAGCAATATTTCTTGGCTCCCCATAAGGACAAGGTGTAATCACTTTGCAATGCAACCGTGTGCCTCTGTGTGCCCCTCATCCCAGCCCTCCCCAACCGTGAGTCCTTGGAGCACTTCGATCTTCAGACCCCGGCCCCACTGGGCACACTTCCACATCAGAGCTTAATAGTTACCACGTCGGATCACACTCTCTAGAGAGGGAAGCAACAGCAAATAAGTCATTACAGTAGAAAATGAACTATCTAAATCCAAATGTGTTCAAAGTTCTTGGAACTTTCCCAGAGGAAACCCCCTGTGACAGTGTCATGTCCCCAAACACCGATTCCTGCCATTTTCAATTTTTAAACCAATATTTCTGACCTCATTGATCACCTGGTGGGTCATTCTCAAATCCTAGCTCAAGGCCTTGCTTGAAAAACTGCCTTCTGTTCACTTATTCCTTTTCAAAAATTTTTTTTTTACATTTATTTATTTTTGAGAGACAGAGAGAGACAGAGCGTGATCAGGGGAGGGGCAGAGAGAGAGGGAGACACAGACTCTGAAGCAGGCTCCAGGCTCCGAGCTGTCAGCACAGAGCCCAACACAGGACTCGAACCCACGAACCACGTGATCATGACCTGGGCTGAAGTCGGACGCTTAACCGACTGAGCTACCCAGGCGCCCCTGTTCACTTATTCCTTAATGCACACGACCAAGTTACTTTGCTACATATGACATTAGCCATGGCTTCCCTCTTCCAAGAACTCAGTTTTGTCCTAACGTATTCAAATCCAAGTTAAAAGCTCCATGCAACCAACCTGCCTGGGAATCCTCGGATGTCCAGGATATCTGTTGATTGCTCCTAACTCTCCTTGCACTCTTCTTTGGCTACACACTGCTCTGGAATGTTCCCCTAAGGAATTTAGATCTTCTGTTCCCAACTCTACATCTTTCAGCGCAAATGCCAAGGATTAGCAAAAAAAAAGCGGTCTATACAGTTTCATTAATGTAATATTTCTTGTGATTACTTTTCATAAAAATAGCTAAAAGTAACCACAGTTTACTGTGTGCTGAAAATTTTGCTAATGAGCATTATCTCATTTTACCTTCAGAAAAACTCATTTGTTTTATAGATAAGAAAACTGAGCTTTAATGACATTAAGTAATTTGCTCAAAGTTATTTAGCTTGTAGATGGCAGAGCTGGGATGTGAAATCAGGTCTGACTCTACAGTCCAGGATTTTAACTACCGTAAAAAGTGAGAGCTCCTGCGTTCGCTGACTTGTGTTCCAAAATTACCAGTCTGCTAGTAAATTTCTGTTGTGTTTACTTATTCATTTTCCAACAGTTCGTTGAATAAATATTTATTGAGTTCCAGCTCCTCCTGGCAAAATATCTCACTAGTCTCTATGGGTTGACAAAGATAATGTAAGACAAGAGTCTTTTCCCCAAGGGAATTACTATCTAAGTTGAAATAGTGCTATAAAGGTGACTGGGTACATAGTTTCAACTCATGATATAACTGACATATTACAACTGCAATGAAATATAGTTGGAAAATAAATATGCTGAAAATACGCAGGTCTGGATACAGTTCCGTAATATTGAGCACACTCCTGGGACTGGTGAATTTCAGGGCCAGTACAAAGTATTCCAAGGCCCTCAAAAAGATGTGTGTATGTATACATCATAATTTACACAAGTCAACATCTATATATATACATATATTTATGTATGCACATTTAAATGTTAATTTTAAGTATTTCTGTTACACTCCATGTCACTATGTTCATATTATTTTGAGCTAAACATTTCACACAATACATTTGTGATCCATGAGAGTCTCACTGGCACCTTACAATTGTTGGATCACATAATGAGAGATCAGAAATTCCACGCTTTGATATTTGCACACTCAAGACAAGAACGTCTCTTAATAACTGATATAATCACCTCTTGGAGAATCTTTTGTTACATAGAATGAGTTCTTAAAAACGACATTCCCTAAACAAGTGTGATCTTTCATACTTTAAATTCCCCCACCTATCTTCAGCTGCCCTAATAAGCATCTTCCTGGTTTTTATAAGCAGTTCATTACAGAAAAACTGCCGTTCTTTTTATGACTATGGATTCCCCCAATTTGACTTTTATCCAATACTCCCAGAGACATCTTCATTTTGTGTATCAAACTGGTATCACGAAACTAACACAGCTCTATAAATATAGAACATTAGCCCTCAGAGGGACCCTAGGGGTCTTGTAACCAAAGCCCCTTAACTGTGAGCTGAGGCAAACAGGATCCACTGAAGGCAGTTTCGCTTTCAAAATGATCCCGAGCGTGGGCATGTTCATAGCCAGCAATTCGGTGCAGGTGTTGCTGTCCACCGTGTCCCCAGTGACTGTCCTTTGCCTCCTGGGCACAAATACTAACCATACAGTCCAACTCTGTTAGCCATACCTTCAGAGGAGAGAGTGACATCAGTAACTTCCTCAGAAAAATAAATTCATGCACTCCTTCACCTTAAAATATTTATACATGCTCACAAATGTTAGGCACGGGGCTGCAAGCATGGCTAAAACATGGTCTCTGCCTTCAGTGGGGCTTACAGCTTGCTAAGGGGAGCAGGGCACAGGTGGATAAAATCACTAACATTTTGCAGAGGATGGAGAGAAGGGGTCCAGGGTGAAGTGAGGGCCACAGGAGACAGAGCATTAAATAGGGTATGGCCAGAAAAACATTCACATAAGAGGGCCACTGGCCCTGAGCCTGGGCACAAGAATGGGTAGGTGTTCGCATGGGCATGTCTTCACACACAGAAGAAGAAAGGGAATTCAAGGATAAACAGGACTATAAGCAAAGGAGCAGATCACGCTGGTTCAGGAACTGAAAGAAATGTGATGGCTGGAGCATAGAAGGTGCTCAGGGACACAGTGGGAGCTAAGACTGAGAAGAAGGCAGGGGCCAGTGCACACACATCCTGGGATGCACAAAGGAACTTGGCTTTGACTTGTAAGAAAGCGAGAGTCCTATAAGAATTTTAAGGGAATTTGCAGTCAGGCTCTCAGCTTAGATGGAACATTTCAGCTTGGAGGTAGGTCTGGCTGGAAGGGTGTTAGACTAAAGGCAGGGACCCAGGGGAGCAAATAAATTCAATGATAAAATCCAACACATGGGGACAGGGCCAGGCTGTAACGCGGTCTGGCCTGCCCCTTCCCCCACCACCATGCACTAGGCCACCAGTGGCCAATACAAGCCAGCCCCCCGCACTCCAGCTACATTCATAAAAATTGCTCCTGAGTTGCTTGATTCCTTCCCTCATTGGCTCTTACTTCCTGACTGTATCATTTTTTTTCTCTCTCAGCTTCTTAGCCTAAAGCCTGAACTCCCAGTTTTGGCCCAACTCTTTGGACAGCTACATTTGGCTGCCTCTGCTCTCCGGTTTTCCCAAACCTTTAACCGTCCTCACACAGCCCCAGTAGCCTCCAGGAGCAAACTGTAGCAACCTACCCACCTGGTGGAGGTGAGGGTCCCTGAGCCTGGCAGGATGCCCTGTGAACACAGAAGGCCAGAAAACAGCCAGCCAGCAAAGTTTGGCTGTTGAATCCACTCACAGAGCTCAAGGGTTTGAAAGCAGGTACATGGGGTGGCGGAGCGTTCTGGGTGATAGCCACAGAGCTGAAATGTCCCTGGAGTTTACTGAGCACTGGTTCCTGGTGTGGAGGTACATCAGACAGTGTAACGGGACAGGGTACGTTATAAACTCACGGGACTGTTGTGAGCTTGGACAGCTGTAGCCGGGTGCGTACGTGAAGGGTTCTCAGTTCCTTCATCCTGTCGGAACAGCCACATGGCAGGACCCAGCCACCTCCCACCATCTGCCCCCGTTCCCGTGCTAGTCCAAGCCAGCATTATGTTTCTCCCGTGTGATTGTGTCCACCTCCCAACTGACTCCATTTCTCTTCTCAACACAGCAGCCAGACGGGTCTGTCTAAAACGTGAGCCAGATCATGTTATTCCTCCATTCAGATGCTCCACTCTCTTCCCTAATTACCCCCAGGCAAGAGCCAAAGTCCTTACAATGGCCTTAGAGGTCTAAAGAAGCTTGCTCGGTGACCGTGCTGTTGTCTCCGACCTCACTGACTCCCCACCAGCGGCACTGGCCTCCGTGCTCTTCATGGAACATGCCAGACCTTCCTCTGTGTGCTCAAATGTCAACTTCTCAGGGGTATGGTCCCTCATCCCTCTAGTTATGCTAGCATGCACCCTCCTCAACTCTTCACTCCTTACCCCACTTTCCTGATTGATCTTTTAACAGCCATGTAAAACCTTGGTTTGTGAGCATAATTTCTTCCAGAAACGTGCTTGTCACCCAAGGCACTTGTATATCAAAGTAAAGTTCAAGAACCATTGGCTCAGTTGTGATCATGTGATGTCCGGTGTCATGTACCACTCATACTGCAAGACGTCGCTCGTTTATCAAGTTAAAATGTATTAGAAATATCTGCTCGTCTTGCAGAACCCTCACAGAACAAGTTACTGGCAATCCAAGGTGGTACTGTATTGCCTTCCAATGTGCACCATAACATACTTACACATTTTATAGACTGTCAGCCTCCACATCCCTAAGCTCCAGAAACAAAGGATTTTGGCTAGTTTATTGCTGAACCCCAGGTCAAGGCAATGCCCATCCACTGTAGGTACTCAATAAACATTTGCCAAGTGAATAAATTAATTTTAAAAGCAAAAAAAAAAAAAAAAAAAAAAAAACAAAGAAAACCAAACCCATTTGACTATGGATTATCAGGGCAGATGCTACAACCAAAATGACGATCCATAGTTCATACCACTCATAAGACCTAGCAGATGCAATTCCTCTTGAAGTATGAATACATAAACATGCATCAGGTGTGCTTGGAAATCTCACCGTTTTCATTTTAAGAATTATGTATGAGCCACTGTGGGCAATAGTCTGTCATACAAATGAGAAATGTTGTAAAAAATCCTTAACTGAGCTATTTTAAAAATGGGTTTTTAAATGAATACTTAAATATTAATATGGGATATTAATATTTGAAATTCATTCTTTTTCATAAAACAGAGCTAATGTTAAGGCTAGCATGGTTTTTAAAATCTTTTGCTAGCTAGATTTGCAGAACACTGCCTCCAGAGCTCCATCCACTGTGTGGACCACACTGGTCTAGTGAGTGGCCATTGTTGCTAATTTATTTTCTTTGCTTAAATTTCTGGAAAATATCTGGGTGAAATTTAGGCAATTCAGCAATTTCAGTGATTCATTCAGTGAAAACTCTGATTATCCTCAGGATCTCAATGGCTTCCCATCCTCACAGCATGTTTCATACCATTAGTACAAAATTTTCAATACCTTTAATAGTGAAATGTAAGTATCATCCATAAGAGTTCCAAGTAAATTTCATCCTGCCTTTCCTCACACCCTAAATGATATATACGGCCGATTTCTTCAGCAAATGATTGGGCATCTACTTCCAGCTCATTTATATTTGTATATGTGTTTACTGAGATTGTGGCTTGATATACATTCTTCATGATTAAAGTAAATTCCACTTTCTCCTGACTCAAAAGAGAAAACAAAAGTTCTGGGCTTCTTGATTTCAAAAACAAAACCTTTTCAAATGACCCTCTTTTATATGGATGATGGACAAAAAGATAAGATAAGTACGTGATGAAATACAAATAAGACCCAAAGGAAAAAACAAACAAACATAATGCCCCTTCACCTTAAGAAACACACATGACGCTAACAGATTCACCTATTACAAACATGGGAACTTAGTTCCGTATAGGCAATGATCAAGTTACTTAATTAAGTGACATTTGTACAGAGTGATGGAAGGAGGTTACTGCACCTTTGACAAACCTGTTTTTTGTTGCTGTTGTTTCTGCTGTAAATGTATTATGTTTATTATGCACAAGTAGTTATTATGGCTTTTGTATGCTACCTAAGAACATAAGCAACATTTGTAATATGATTTTTATGGCTCGACGAAGGGAGCAGAACTCTGTCCCTGATTTTCTGGTTGGATTGCCTGTGGTCAGAAGGTGGAGTAGAGGATACATGGACACCTCTGCACTGGGATTGCTCCTAACTTAGATGCCACATCCCCCACGCTTCTATTCCCTGTCAAAACTTGTGCTTCAATAATGCAAACTCATAACTGGTATCCATGATGAGCAACAGATTGAAGGGTTTTCCCTTTCTATAAGGGTAGTTTTAGAATATCAACCAGCATAAATTATTTAGAATGTTTAGAAGTTGAGGACACCAATTAAGTGGTAGGAAAGGATTGGTGAGTCTCTTTGGACCCGTATAATGTTCCCGAGATCAAATCATAGAGGTGATCCTTTCTCAGATTTCATGGCTCGGGCAGGTGATGCTTGATAATAAGCAGCACCTTTTCTGGTGATGCTTATAAGCCTCTCTGAGAATGTCTGTCTCCAGCCGTATCCATGCTCAATTATGCCTACAACTAAATGGCTTTAATTTCTACCAGTTATGTCTTGTATGGACCTCTGGGCCTGGAGCCTCCACACACAACGGCTCTTCACACTGTACCTGGTAACAGGGACTGCTGGATGCCTGTTTCTGATCCCTTGGATTCTCCATCTCTTGTCACCTTAGGGCACCTAATGCCATTTCCCACACCTGCTTCCTCTGTCCTTGGCTTTTCTGACATCCGGGCTCCTCTACACTTGGCCCTGCAGTGCTCACTTAGTGAGTCTGCCCAGCCTTCTAGTTTCAGTCTATTCACAAGTAAGCCTACCAGCACTGAGGGAAGGGTGACAGGTAACAAGGTGAGGTTCAGGTTTGCTTACCCTTAGTGAGCAGACTGTAACTCCCTCCATTTACAGGGGAGAAAAGAGGAAGCATAAGAATGAGCATATCATAGGGCACATCTTAATATTCTACTAAGATTTTGCTAGAAACAAAGAGACAATAGGTGTCAATAATCATAACACTAATAGAGTACTATGTACAAGACACACTGTGCTAAGTATTTAACTTGGATCAAGTAACTTAATTCCCTCAAGTAATTCCTTAATTTCGTTTACAGGGTGAGGACCACTACCCCCATTTTACAGATCAGGACACTGAGACTCAGAGAAAGGCTAACCCCAATGCCACACTGCTAGTGACTAACAGAAATAAGATTAAAACCCAAGTCTGTCCAACAGCAGAGCCTACCTTGAAGTCATTGGTTCTTGTATTTGCTTGTGTTTTCTTTTTCATTTTTACCTTTCACTAAGAAAAGTTATATGGTTGTGTGTCTAAAGCATCACCTCACATCTACTTGAAATCCACATTAAAAATGTGATAAATTGGGCATCTAGGTCATTCAGTCGGTTAAGTGTCTGACTTTGGCTCAGGTCATGATCTCACGGTTCGTGAATTCGAGCCGCTCTCTGCTCGAATTGGGCTCTCTGCTGTCAGCGCAGAGCCTGCTTTGGATCCTCTGTCCCCCTCTGTCTATCCCTCCCCCACTTGTGCACATGTGCTCTCTCTCTCTCAAAAATAAATAAGCATTTTTAAAAATGTGATAAACCTTTACTGGTGGTAAAAAGAAGTACACGAACTTGAACAACTTGAACAACTACTACGAGTTAAGTTCTACCTCCTCAGGACCTCTAAATGCGACGTGATTTGGAACTAGCCTTTGCGTATGTTAGTTAAGAGGAGGTTGTAAAAGCACAGGTCCTAATTCGATATGACTGGTGTCCTTATACAAAGGGGAAGTTCAGGTACAGAGATGAACACACACGGGAGAAGGACCACAGGAAGAGACATGAGAACGCCATGTGAGGACTGGGGAGACGCTGCAAAGCCGAGGAACCTCTAGGGGCTACAGACACTGAAAGAGGGCAGGACGGATCCTCCCCTGGGGGCTTCAGAGGGACCATGGCCCTGCAGACACCTTGATGTCAGGTTTCTGGCCACCAGGACTGTGAGACAATAAACCTCCATTGTCATGGCGGCTCTGGGAAGCCAACACGGTGACACTGGACTGACGGACATTTTACACTAATAACCTGGTAAAGGGTGACAGTGTCATTTATCACGCAGAGCTGGTTAAGAGTAATTTGACAATTTAGGTGGCTAAAAGGGAAATATCACAAAATACTGATAAGAACATGCTGATGAAAGAGAATGATCCCCACGCACTGGGAATCTCATGCTGAGCAGATCGTGATGTGGTCCCCTGACTGTCTCAAGGGTTTATGCCTTTCCCTAAAATTGAATGTTATTGTTTACTCTGATCCTCAGTTTTGCACCACGTAATATTCTCGGCTATTTCACCGGCTTCGTCATCCACCCTGTCTTAAGCTTTAACGTGAGACGCCAATGGTCCGAGTAGTGGACTAGAGCCAGAGCCACCATGAATGTGTTGTCCTTGTGCTCACAGCAAAGGGGCATCAATTAGAGAGCAGAGCTGTGATGTTGGTCGGGCTTTCTCTGCCTCCCTCACGGAGCCCGGCTCGTCTGTCCACACTGGGTGTTTGCACACACCATACTGTCATCAGCCTGCCAGAGGAAAAGCCCAGGAAGGAAGTGGAAAGAGTAGAGATCATGTGCAGGGGGGGAAAGGCGGGGCGTGGTTGCAACCGGACCCCACACATGTGTTCTGACTGGACCCTCACCTCCCACCTCTGCTCTGACTAGACTCAGAAGGATGCTCTGCAGTGAATCTTGGAGCTTTGTGACAGGCACAGTATTGTAAATAAATAACGTGTCATTTCTATGTATTCCCAGGAAATGTAAATGGAATATTAAAGCAGGTTTCCAGTCTGCTGAGGCAATTTGAAATACTTTCCCTTTATCCCTGCGTGTGAACTCAGTGACCTTACCCACTCAGCCAACTGCGCATTTTGTTTTTCCTTGTTCCTTTTCTTTTCTCTTGATTTCATTGATGTGTGGTACTCTTTCCTCAAGTGTGAAAGACTATAAGTAATGCCAAAATAATTTGATTTGGGGGGTACGTGGGTGGCTCGGTCAGCTAAGTGTACGACTTTGGTTCAGGTCATGAGCTCACGGTTCATGAATTCGAGTTCCACTTCAGGCTCTGTGCTGACAGGTCAGAGTCTGGAGCCTGCTTCGGATTCTGTGTCTCCCTCTCTCTCTGTCCCTCCCCCGCTCATGCTCTGTCTCTCTCTCACTCTCTCAAAAATAAATAAACATTTAAAGAAAATTTTAAATAGAAATAAATAAATAAATTTGACTTTTAAGGCTAGGTAGTAGAACATGGAATAAGGATTATTGGTTATGTTTACATCAAAGCTGGTGTATTTCTAGTGACCCAACAGTAGCGGGTGCTGTTGGTCCCTATGTGACTCGTCATGATGGGTTAATTATCATCATAAGGTCATGTTTTGCCAGTGTTCTCAATTAGTAACATCAGGTTGATCCTTAACTTATGAAAAGGCAAAAGCAGCTGTGACATGAGTCGTCAACAATTATCTCTACAAAGTACTATAAGAACCAATTTGCAGGATTAAGGGTCAGAAAATACACTTGCTAAAGTACTGCATTTACTTGATAACTGCTGCTACCTTCCTGTACTCACCTATAAGCTACTTGACACAAGATTTATTTTTTAATAATTTCTTTGACATAAGATTTTCATTCACCCATACAGCTCCATTCATTTCAGCACAAAGCCTAATACATGGTAAGCTTCAAAACGTGTTCAGTTAATGAATGAATGCTAATAAGGCAGTGAAGAAAATCACTCCACATTAATTAGTGGGAAACATTATTGTAGCACGGATACCAGAAACAGTGCTGTGATGATGTAGTGTCTAAGGCTAAAAGTTTGCACAATTACAGAAATCATGCTTAAATATTTGGTGTGATCATTTCTAAACTGAGAAACTCAGGGTTATTTTTTAAAAAATCAGGACATTTTGAAGCTTTTCCCCAGCCTGTAAGCCTAGGAAAAGGAAGATGGAGATAAACTTCTACACACTACCTATGTTTCTCGTGTTGAACATAAAGGTCAGGGGTTTCACCAAAGCCTGCTTCATTAGTGTGACAATTAAGTACCCAAGCCATCCTTCTCGTTCTAGTACAGTGGAAAAATTAATTTAAAATACATTATAACAGATCAGTGCTTCGAGAAGTTTAGTAGCAACATGTGCAAAATGAAACCCTTAATCAACCTCTAACTTTCTAGATTATACTATCATATACGATGCACAAGCACACTTTTGCAAGATGAATGTCCCTCTTTAATACACTTATACGCAGGGAAAGTAATTATTATCTCATATGGTTTTATTTATTTTTCAATTAGTTAATTAAAACTAGGTGAAAAATAGTGAGGTTACAGCTAGTTAGTTCTCCTATAACTTTTTAAAATAAAAATTCATATTCTACAGCAACATTTCCCCTTTATTGACCTTCATCATTAATAGAATTTTTAAGGGTAGTATCAAAAAGTTCATAATTATTTTCTGGGGCGCCTGGGTGGCTCAGTCGGTTGGGCGGCCTACTTCGGCTCAGGTCATGATCTCGCGGTCTGTGAGTTTGAGCCCCGCATCAGGCTCTGGGCTGACAGCTCAGAGCCCGGAGCCTGTTTCGGATTCTGTGTCTCCCTCTCTCTCTGACCCTCCCCTGCTCATGCTCTGTCTCTCTCTGTCTCAAAAATAAATAAATGTTAAGAAAAAAAGTTCATAATTATTTTCAATTTCTGGCTTCTTTGTTGTTGTGTGGTGTTTTTTTTTTTTGCCTGTGTGCAGAGGCAAAACAAAACTACAGCCTATAGATGCACCATAAAGTCTACAGAGTTAGTGAAAAAGTGAATTTATGCCTGAAAATAGAATGCTCCACCAATCTCTCCTGTTTAATCATGGATGATTGACATCTGGTAGTGGAACAATAAAGAGAGACAGAGAGAGAGAAGGAGAAAAAGCTTTGTCAGTCAAGTAATACCGCAGCCCTAGACATTTCCAGAGGAAAATCACCACTATCTGATATGTTAGCTTGACAGAGAATAATCTCAAGGACATTTAAACCCTAACATTCCGAGGAGCAATGTACCTTACATTTTCTATTTTTACTAAATAAAAGTCATTGCTTTAAGTTACATTTCAGAAAAAAAAAGTTCATTTTATTTAAGAATAATTATTTTATAGGAGAGCCTGGGTGGCTCAGTCGGTTAAGCGTCTGTCTGACTCTTGATTCCAGCTCAGGTCATGATCTCATGGTTTGTGAGTTTGAGCCCAGAATTGGGCTCTGCATTGACAGTTTGGAGCCTGTTTGGAAATCTCTCTCCTCCTCTCTCTCTCCCTCTTTCTCAATAAATAAACTTAAAAAAAAAAAGAATAATTACTTTATAATATTTTAAATTATTTTTCTTCCACTGATTCATCTATGTACCATACATTCAAAATAAGCTCTTTCTGTATGAGGTAAGGAATTTAATTAAGCCTGGAAATTTTGAGACGTCATTCAGCAAAAGCTTAATAAGAATTCAAAAGTATTAAAGTGATGTTGTTTGCTAAAGCTATACTTACTACATTTTTTCTGTTGGAGCCCCTCCTTAGCTACTGTTACCATAGAATCTAAAAGGCAAAAACATAATTCATTAAATATAGGCTACAAGGAAAGTATATTTTCAGTGCAGCGATGAGACTCCTGGTTCTTTAAATTAAAGCAGTAAACCCCACTGGATTCCCTAGCTTTCATCACTATCTACGTTTAAAGTTCTTTTTCTTTTTGTTTTTAATGTTTTATTTTATTTTTGAGAGGGAGAGAGACAGAGTGTGAGCTGGGGAGGGGCAGAGAGAGAGGCAGACATAGAATTCGAGCTGTCAGCACAGAGCCCAATGCGGGGCTTGAACCCATGAACCACGAGATCATGACCTGAGCCGAAGTCGGACACTTAACCAACTGAGCCACCTAAGTGACCCTATAATTTTTTTTGAATAGCTAAATAGCCGGTAAATCAATGCAATGAATTTTTGGATGCCAAAGAATGCACATGGACTACAGTCATAGGAATATTCTTACGTAGTTAAAATACAGGTATTCCGTATCATTGCTAGAGACAAATTATTTAGCAAGAAAAATTCACGTATTTATCAGTAGATACAGTATCGCATGCAAAAATGTCAAAGCCAGAGGCAGCCCCAGAGAAGGATACAAATCATCTGTTGGAATTGCAGCTACACAGCGTGCTTCCGAGATGAGCCCAGGAGTGGAGCTGGAAAACATCCTCTAGCCGGTCACAGGCTACAGGTGGGTGTGTTCCCTGTCATGACCCTCTCGTGTGACTGGGCCCTCGCTAAACAGCGCTATCTCTTTTAAAGATACGATACAATTTAGTGTGGTTGTTAGTTCAACTCTGGGACTCTCCTGAGCCAAGACTATCAATCATGCTGAACAGTGGAATTATTCATACAGTTCGGTATTCTGGACTCTGTTCACAAGAGACTTAAGAGATACGATCAAGATATGTAGACTCACTCCCCACGGGGAACACTGCTATTTATCTGTTGAACCACCCCAATTCCTTAGGTTTCTTTAAAGTGGTTTCTGATGGAAGAGTTTTTTAAGGATATTTTGCATTAAAGAGGAAAGGTTATATTATGAAAATTCAGTAAGCTGGATAGCAGCAAGGGGTTCTCATGTTTGAATACTTGAGCTGCTGAAGGCAAAAAATTGGATATAAAAAGTTCAAACCATTTCATGACCTACAACGGAACTGTACTGTGTAATTTTTAAAAATGATTTTCCCCTTAGCACTGTCCTGTAATAAGAGACCAGGTTAGTAACTAACAGTTTCTCATAACGTACAAAGGGAAGAGATCATTTATTGGAGAATATTCTCCATCTTTAAGGATTCTCAGCAGAACAGAGAAAACAAATCATCACCCCCATGTCTTTAGGCTCTGCTATGGGGGTGCTATACTGACACTCGCTTAACAACAGATCTCATTCGCAGGCTTGTGAAATGCACAGAGCATTTCTCTCCAAGGAATGATCAGCAGAAACCTAGAGAGCAGAGTAGAATTCTTGGACTCTCAAAGCAAAAATGGTTGGGGGTTGAGGCTGGAAACCTGTTTACCTGCTGGAGAAATCTCCCACCTCTCTTGCTAGTTCTGGGGAGGCTACATGGGCAAGAGGCTGAACAGACTTGTTTTTTAAAAACTGTCCGTTGAAAGAATACTGAATTGTTATCTCTGGAATGTTTGCAACCCAGTAACTGATGAATTGGGGTTAAACAAATTAGAATATAAATAAATGCCACCCAGCTTACAGGGGAAATCAACACCACCAGCTATCACTGTTACATGAAAGATTCAATTTCTCTTTAAGAGGACAAAATCCATCATCTCATCTATTCGGGAAAAAATTAAACATGCCATCTGTTCCAGCTTGAATTTCTTTTTCTTATATAAATTTAAAAGCTGTATATTGCTCACCCACTGTTTATTTACTTGTTTTCTCCATGAGCTGAAGCAATTTTATTTATTTCCACCTAGTGGCTTGTCTTCCTTACTCTGTCTGGGTTTGTCTTTTTATCTGTTAGCCTTTTTCACACTTGAAGAATGTTTGGAGTGCTTATATTGAATGCTTTCCCATATATATTTTACAAACTTAAAAAAAATCAGGAATAATGGATTAAATCCAGGAATAATGAGATATTTATGGTATTTTTCCTTTAATTTATTCATAAAGGACAAATATATTAGAAAAGATTGTGTCTTAAAATAATGAGAAAAAACTGAATAATGAAGATGTTTCCAAACCTAGTGCGTTTTTAATTTGGGAAAGAGGAGGCATGCGATTCCCTGTACAAAATACAACCTGCTCACTCATGTTTAATAATTATTTTCCCACAATTGTATCTCCTATTAGGAAAACTCAAATCACAGAAAGAAAACTGTTCAACGAAAAAATAAAAATCAAAATGATTGTTTTCATACAGATGGATACTACAACTTCTTAATTTTTTATGTTTATTTTGAGAAAGCGCAAAGACAGGCACGTGCATGCATGCGCGCAAGTGGGGGAGGGGCAGAGAGAGAGAATCCTAAGCCGGCTCTGCACTGTCAGGGCAGAGCTCCACGTGGGGCTTGATCGTACAAAGCTTGAGATCATGACCTGAGCTAACATCAAGAGTCAGATGCTTTAACTGACTGAGCCACCCAGAAGCCCTAAAGCTTCTTAACTAAAAAAAAAAAAAAAAAAAAAAATATATATATATATATATATATATATATATATATATATGTATAAACATTCCCATGACCTATTTATAATGTAACTGGCAATTTGTGTCTCCTGACCCCCTTCACCTACTTTGCCCATCCCCCTCTACTTTACTCCCCCCACAGGTAACTGCCATTCAGTTCTCTGTATCTCTGTTTTGTTTTGTTTTGTTTTTTAGATTCCATATATAAGTAAGATCAAATGATATTTATCTTTGTGTGATTTATTTTACCTAGCATAATACCATCAAGCCCCATCCATGTTGTTGCAGACGGCAAAATGTCATTTTTTTTTATGACTAAGCAGGATTCTTCCGCTATGTATGTATATAATATCTTGTAATATATGTATACCACATAATCTTTACCCATTCATCCAACAATGGACATCAAACTTCCAGTTAGTTATAAAAGAAATAAGTCATGGGGTGTAATGCACAGCATGGTGACTATAGTCAATAACATTCTAGTGCGTATTTGAAAGTGGCCAAGAGGGTAAATCTTAAAAGTTCTCATCAAGAAAAAAAATAATTTTGTAACTCTATATGGTGATAGATGGTAACTAGACATCATGGTACTCATTTTGCAGTATATAAAAATATCCAATCATTATGTTGTACACTTGAAACAAATGTATGTTATATGTAAGTTATACCTCATTTAAAAAAACTGTAAACAACAGTATTTTTTAAGTGTACATGTATGTGTGTATATATATATATATATATATATATATACATATGTATAAACCAAATCTTCTTTCAAGACTAAGGTTATTCTGAAGTTTGAGCTTTTATGCTTCTTCTAACACATTTATATATACTTGTCTTAACAGAAATTTAAATGACTATGTTCAAGGCAAGGAGGAAAAATGAAGTGACAAGTTACTTGGGCCTCTCCATCCATTATGGACCAAGAATTTGACACAGTATTATTAGCAGAGTAGGATTCTTTCATTTGCTGATGGAACTCTAGTTCATCTCAAGTGCTGTGGCCAAGGTGTTGTAGAGTATTCCTATGGTATGTTCACTGTGATCTGCAAACACCCATATACACAAAATTAAGAATTAGTGGGGAGACATGAATGGTTAAAAACATAAGGAGGTTTTGTCATGAATCTATAAGCTCTAATTTTTAAAACTATGTTCAAACTAAGATGTTAAGCAGTAAAATGGTAAAAACTGTTAATACTGATAAGAGAAATTCAAATTTCTGCAAGCCCAGTGTAAACATTTCCAAGGGCAGGAGAATGACAGAATATAAAAGACAGGCATATATACAGGGATTATATTTGCATTAATCTCCCTGAATACTTCTCACCAAGAAAAAAAAAAAAGAGGTTAGTGGCTTAGCAAACTGAGGTTTCAGAACTATGGTATTCTGTGTATTTAGCGCAGGAAGACTAGAGGCAAGCAGAAAGAATTAATACGAAAGGGTTTTCACTTCTGGGTATCATATCAAATTAACCCTGCTACTCAAAACAAATACAACGTTTATATAAAATGGGAAAACAAGCTGTTTGAAGGCATCAGACAGTACCTGAGGCATCTAGGACTTGAATGGCCAGATTCCAGAAAGAAAGAAAATGCCTACATTCACCAATGATTCTCTTCCTTGAGAGATATTCCAATTCACTTCTTAGGGCATAGAGACTGAACACAGAGCAGTGGCCTAGAGCTTCTACCAGTTGTCTGCTGGGTTGGGGGAAAATATTGGAATTCAGGCTGTTTTGGCAAGTAGGACGTGCAGTTCCAAAATTCTGGAGAAAAGGGAAGCACGGGCAAGTGAGCCCAAGATCTCATGCACTTTCCCCTTGAGGCATTTGCCATATCCTCAGTTCCACCTTCCCAGGATATAGGCCTAGACACCATGCACACAGTTTGTTAAGAGGCTAAAAATCTAAGTATAAATGTAAACATTACAGCAATGCTGGAGATGTGAAGGGCGCAGGGTCTAGCAAAAGAAGGATGACGAGTAGAGGCCCTGGTCTTTCGGGTGAACCATCCCAAGAGCTAAGCCCTAGGAGTAAATGGAACTGGAAACAGAACAGCCTTCATGAAGTTTATATCACAGCCCCGAAGAATCTGATTGAGGTTCTGCCTAGTGTATGGATCTGTCCGTACATTATTTGCCACTTAAAAGTGTATAATATCTCTGGAGAAAATATCATCCAGAGCCTCAAAACTTTCATACTCAAATTGGGCAGTTGATCAAATATTACTACCAGTCATGCCAACACTGGGACCCGATGCCTGAGAGCCAAGACTAAAATTGATTGACAGGTGAACTAGATATTATTGTCAGACAAGGATTTTAAGTTATTATACTTAGTATGTACAAAAGAGAATTTGATCAAAGAACTGGAACATATACAAATAATCATATGGAAATTCTAGACCTGAAAAACACCACTATAGTTTGAAGTTAGGACTTTAATAGGTAGGTTTAGGAGCTGATTAGCCATCCTGAACAGATGACTAACAAATGGGAAAACTGGTCAGTACAAAATATCCAGATAAAGAGGGGAAAATGGATGGAAAGTGAAGAGAGTAGGTGATACATATACTTTGTTACATGTTGTCTCCTTGAAGCAGAGATCAAGAATGGACAGTAATATTGAGAGTGGTATTGGTTAATTTTTCCAAACTGTAAACAATGCTCTCTGGTGTGAGGGGAGAATAACTCTTTCTATCCCTCCCCAGCACCACCCCCTCCATTAACTAAAGAAATCTGCCTAGTAATTTGATCATGTTAAAAAACAAATTAGAATTTTAAAGTTCCAAGGGATGGATGGATCTATTTATTTATTTATTTATCATTTTATATTTTTTGGTGTTAAGAGTTGACAAGCAGCAGGACACTGGTTATTGAAGCTTCGATTCTGGCTCTGCAAAGGGGGCCTAATCTCGTGCGAGCTCAGAGTCAGATAATTCAGATGTTTTACAGGGAAAAGAGCAGCCACTGGGATTCAAATCTGCAGCTACACAGAGGGTAAGAAAGGATTTTAGATTGGAGGAGAGCTGAGATATCCAAAAGCTTGAAGGACACATAGCAGGCAAACAATTAAAAAAAAATTCCCTTTGGATGTCAGGGAATCGTGGGTGAGTTTTTGGAGACTGGTGTCTAATATTTAATTTTAATTCAAGTTCCTTTTCCTGTGGTGTGCTCTAACCTCCACATGTTTTCCCAAACCTTTAGTAAAAGTTTCGTGTTCCTGGGACTTTAGGGGGATGAAAGAAAGAGGCTATCCTGTGCAGAAAGTTTGAGAAAGGAAGCCTGAAGAGGTTAAATGACCCCACGTAAAACCCTGGAGGTGCTGGAGAAAGGAAGGAGGAAAAAGAGCTGCTACATTTCTCACAGCACATGTGATTAGGGCTCGAGCGACTCTACTTAATAGTAAAAGAGAGGGTGACCTAAAAGGCTGCACAACATGAGGACACCAGGCGGGAGATCCCATGTCTGCACAGTCGCACACGTAGGCTGAAAGAGACACAGGTTCACTGTAGCCATGAAGAATGTGTACATTTGTCCACGTAGTTGTATTTAAAAACAAATCCCAAGTTCCTAAAACATTCTTTATAGTGTGTATTCTAGTTCCTGTTAATTTAATAAAAACTCTTTCTCTTGGCTTGTGAGAGAAATAGTCCTGTGTGCCAAAGCAATAAAATGATGGTTGTTGTCATTGTCTTTCTTCATAACATTTCACCACCTCATAATATTTTAAAAAATCCACAAAGCAACCCACAAAAACAAAACCCAGGCAGAGGGACAAACAGTTACCTGAGTCCGCCAATGATGAGAAATGAGGCCCGCCCAGAGTCCTGGTGATTAGTCCAGGCTGGGAGCTGAGCAGGGAGAATCTTTAGGTATTATTTTCAAGGCTTTTAAAGGAATAAATTCCTTTCTGATCTTACCTAATTCTTAGGGAAGTAGTCTCCTTACTATTTTTGCTTCATTCTTGACTCAGTGAGAGAGAGAGAGAGAGAGAGAGAGAGAGAGAGAGAGGGATGGTGGGAGAGAAAGAAGGAGAGAGAATGAAAGCATAGAGAAGTTCCTACTAAAGAAGCCAGATCTAGAACATGGGAAATGAAAAGGAGTCCAAGAACCAGTGGTGCGGGGGGGATGTATCTAGTCCCTGACTTGCCTAGAACACAGTAGGGCCTGTCAAGTTTGGGCTCCCTCTTCTTCTCTTCTAAACCTACCTCTGCTGCTAACTTGCTGTGTGACCTTGCACACATCAGGGCAGCTCTCTGAACTTCAGCATAAATATCTGTAAAATGAGGTATTTGAAAGATGCACTCTTGATGGTTCCTTTCAAGTGTAATATTCCAACGCTCCAGATCCATGATCCAGAAGTAGAGAAATCTATCATATGGCTACTATAAGAAGTGTTTATACGCAATTAGAATTAGCAACAAACTTAAATTATGGGTTTGGTGCAGCTTCATTTGAGAAAATACTTTGACATTCTAGTTTTAGTTTGCTTCAATAATTTCAGAAAATATAATTACCAGTATGAACTAATTTATTGCCTGGTTCTTAATTTGAGGAAAAAGACTGACAGCAGGCACTAGATAAATTTTGCAAATTAACAACTTAAATGTAATTATGGATATAAAATACTGCCTAAATAAAAATAAGATAAAAGCCCAGCACATAAGACAGTGTTCAATAATATAACAGATCATGAAACGTGCATTTCCAGTTCCTGTTAGAATCAGCTAAGCGAAAATAACTCCCCCAAAATACGTGTCTTCTTTATTATGCCAAAAATAGTTTTTGAAAAAACTACTCCTCCAAGACAGTTAAATGGTGATATATATGTATATAGTATAAAATAAAATACAGGAAATGGAAAATACAGAGAATAATAAATGGGAAAGAAGAACAAAGAATAGGAGAAAACAAAAGAAATAAGAGAAGACGAAACAGGAGGAGAAAGTAGAGTAGAACGAGAGAGGGAAGAGTAAGAGATAAAGAAAGACCAAAAGGAAGCTTAGTTGACTATCTTTTTCCCTCTCTCTCCATGAACCTTGGGTCTCTCGCGGTGATAGCTTTGGACCCAAATGAGGTTTTGGATATAACAGCTGCAAATGAGCCACAGGGAACTAAGCAAGGGGGTGATGTTGTCTTATACTTTTCCCAGATTCTCACTTGCTAGACTGGGTCCAGCTGAGAAAAGGATACGTCCGTCACTAAATGTGCACAGTTATTGTTATTGGGATGCCACCATGTTGTACTGCATGGATTAAGACAGTTGGTAAATCTCAGGTTGAACGGTCACCTATTCACTAGCAACCTGGAGAGAAGATGCCCTTTCTCAGAATGGAAACGGGTTTTGGGAGCTAGGACAGGGTCAGTGATGGAAGGAGACTATCTCTCAGACCTGACTTGGAATGTTTCATACTTTTGAGAAAGTGGTTTCTGGGAGGTAGACATTAAGATGCTCATGGACAAGCTGAGATCTAGAAAGATCCCTCTTAACTGCCGTTGTTAGGGTCCTCTGCATCTCCCCATTCTTTAAATTCTGGGATTCTCCAAGGCATGTTCACAACTCTCCTTTCTCAGTCTACACCTGCACAGTCTAGAATAGCAGCCAATAGTGACATGTGGCCAAGACTACTTGAAATGTGGCTATTAAAGCATAAGAGACTGTTAAAAACTGAGAACAAACTGAGGGTTGATGGGGGGTGAAAGGGAGGGGAGGGTGGGTGATGGGTATTGAGGAGGGCACCTTTTGGGATGAGCACTGGGTGTTGTATGGAAACCAATTTGACAGTAAATTTCATATATTAAATAAATAAATAAATAAATAAATAAATAAATAAAAAAGAAATGTGGCTATTGCCACATCATCAATGTTCAGAAGATATTTTGAATATATTGGGCTAATCACATGAAAATGAATTTCACCAGTTTCATTTTGCCTTTTACAAGTGGCTATTAGAGGAATTGAAAATTACCTTTGTGGGTCACATTATATTTCTATTAGGTAACACTGCTCTGCTCAGTCTAGCCTCTACTTCATCATCCATTCTGATGGTAACTCCAGCCCAGATGTTCTCTTGAGCTTTAAATCAATACATTCCTCTGCTCCTCTAACTGGCACTTACAAATTTGGCATATTCCAAATTCAATTCATCTAGCTTGTTCTCACCTGAAAACCTATCCTTTTTCCCACGTCCCCCTCTGCAGCCACACCACTCACCCATGACTTAGAAGTCGTCCTTGACTTCTCTCTTTTCTTTTATACTCAACACTTCAGTATTATAGATGAATGATTTCTAAAATATTTTATAAATCCTCATCTTAGTAGGAACATGACAGTGAGTAGGTTACACAGTGAAACTAAAAAGCAAGAAATTTTCTAACAATTATCAATCTACACTTTTCAAATGAATAATTTGTTTTGGTATAATGCAGGGATATTTCTTAAAATAGCCTATTAGTAGAAGCAAGATATAGGCCCATGTTTAACAAAAGCAATATACACTGTACATAACCAAAGTAAAAAATTCTTTAAAAAATTTTTTTTAATATTTACTTATTTTTGAGAGAAAGAGAGATAGGGAGGGAGGGAGGGAGGGAGGGAGAGAGAGAGAGAGAGAGAGAGAGAGAGAGAGAGAGAGAGAGAGAATCTGAAGCAGGCCCCAGGCTCTGAAGTGTCATCACAGAGCCTAATGCGGGTCTGGAAATCATGGACCACGAGATCATGACCTGAGCTGAAGTTAGACCTTAACTGACTGAGACACCCCGGTGTCCCCAAAGAATAAAATTCTTATGGAGACAATCAACTGGTGAGGCCTTTATGGCAAGTCTTCTACAATGTCATCTGCTTGGTGGGATTCAGGGCCAGAATGACCCCTCATCCCCAATTCCAATTATAATTTTAAGGATTACAAAGCAACATTTGCTCTAAGGAACTGACCAGGTCAAAACCACAACATATATAACAGATTAGAGATACACAGAGCATTGCAACAAAATCATGTTGAACGAATAACAAAAACGGTTTAAATTAATACATTCACAAATAAAACTGAGGTCTGGGATGGTACTTATAGCAAGCTTATGGAAATCCTGTGCATATGTGGCCACTAGTGAAGGTTTGTTCTTTTGAAAAACAGTAATTGTTAAATATGTTTTATTTTGTTCCTAGTCTTTGAATTTCAAGTTTGAAATTGGCCGTATATTCTCCAATCCATGATAACACTAATTTTATACTGTCCTCAAATTTTCTCTGATCTCTAACTTCTCAGAATTTTTTCTTTGTCTTTGCAGAACTTTAGACTTGAAACCTCTAGTGATTACGTTTTGGTATCATTGCTCTTTTGGGTCATGATAGTTCTGAAATACTTATAATTTCTCTCAGATGATAAATAGTCTTATGTTGCTCTTCATCTGAATACCTAGTAAACAGATCTATAGAGTTTGGAGAATACCTAGCAATGTGATACAGACGCGTTGAATAAAGTGTGAAACCAGTGCGAGGCAACCACTTGATTTCCGGGCCACTTTTTTGTTTGAAGGATCAGTTGACAAAATTGTGAAGGCCCCAGTCGTCCCCAAAAGCCTCCTCGTTCACAGACAATCTCATACCACAAAAGTCTACTACACAGTGCCCGGCATGTCTTGCCTTCTATGCACTCACAGACGTGTTGACAAGGTGCCATTCTTTGTTTTGTTTAAAAACAACTGACAATACATGGGGCTCCTGGGCGGCTCAGTTGGTTGAGCCTCTGACTTCGGCTCTGGTCATGATCCTGTGGTTCATGGGTTCCAGCCTTATGTTGGGCTCTGTGCTGACAGCTCAGAGCCTGGAGCCTGCTTTGGCTACTTTGTCTCCCTCTCTGTCTGCCCCTACCCTGCTCACACTCGGTCTCTCTCTCTCGCTCAAAAATCAACAAACATTAAAAAATTAAAAAAAAAAAAAATAACTGACAATATGGAGAACATTTTGAATCTCTCTAAATTCCTCATCATCCCCAGACCAATTCAACTCTGCCACCAGCCCAGATGGAGTAACAGAAATTAGATTTACTCTCCTTCCTGAAAATACTAAAAAGCAGGATAGCTTATAGACAACAACGGCTGCCAGACCCTGGGCACTCGGCAGCACAGGACAGTGGTCCCCCAGAAGGTGTCCTACAGGGCAATGCCAGGTGCAGAGCAGGAGAGTCTAGGCCAAGCCAGCAGTCTTGCTGAGTTGGAAAGGCAGAACTACGCATCTTGAGATGTCAAGGTGACTACAGTTCATGGGACTGAGGCAAGGAGAGATCTGCTCAGAGAGAGAGGGTGACTGAGCTCTGGAAACCTGCAGAAAGTCTTCAGCTCAATACCGATCTGCACGTGGAAATGAGGAAACTGCCCAAGGACCCATCCAAACCAAGAGGACCCAGGGGAAACACTCCTTACTGTGGCACAGGGCTGGAGTAGATTGTGTTCTGTCCCACACAATAGAAAAACTTCATGATTCAACAGGCATTGGGTGGAGGAATCAGATGGGTATTGGCTCTGTAGTAGGGAAAGATCAGCCCTAGACTTTACTGTGCTCATAGCCTGCCCAGGAAAAATTTAAAGAAACCCTGGCAAGATCAAACCGTTTGCAGGTAATTTAACTGCATCCACAACAAGTTAAGGAATATTTGAGGGCATACAAAAATATCTGGCACCAAACATGTAAAATTCACAAGATTTAGCATCTCATAACAAAGACTGCCAGGCATATACAATAAGGAAAATAGGTCCAGAGGAAAGATGCAGAGGGGTGTGGGGCGTGGTCAGGCCCCCCCTGTCAGGCACTGGCTCCTCCTCTCTATCACCCGCCTTGTGTGTTGGAGGAAATAACGGGGGTGGGGGAGGTGGGGGTGGGGAGTTCACCCAGGCCCTGGCCTGCAGCCTGGTCTATTGTGACAGGGAGAAAGACTGCTCCAGGGCAGGGTCAGCCTGGTGCACTCCCTGCCCTGTCCCTTCTGGGTCTACACCGCAGGGCTGGTTGATGTAGGTGCAGAGTACAAGAAATGGTTTAAGTTCCTCAAACAAGTTTCTGTAACAAGAATTTGATGATGTAAAAACACATTAACATTCAAGTTTGGTTTGTGGTTCAGCTAATTATTGCCGTTTGTTCCACTGCTTAGTTCAAAAGTCCCTGAATAGAAATATATGTTTCAAATTATCCTCATGAACATAAAATATAATAGATACATTATTTTGAAAATTAACTGTGTTTTTATGAAAGCCTTAGGCAGACACGATATGAATAGCATTTATTTGCACATTTCCATAGAGTTTAAAAATAAGAGCTTTTGTTCTACCTATTATCTGGAATAAAAAACAAGCTCTAATTTAAATGTGGATTGCTGAACTTTACCTTCTATTTGGCTGCCTAAAAATACTAATTTTGGTAACCAAATTGATTTCTCTATAATAGCTGCACTCTACTGAAAGTGACAGAGAATTTTTATGTACTTATATATGATGATGCTCTGTAGCTGGTTACTCATGAGTACTTGTGAGGCCAAGATAGTATTTTCATACTATGAACCGTTAAGTTGTTCTATTTTACACTCACTGCCCACACTCCATACCCAACAGTTTTAAAAATATTTGCCAATAGTGATAGAAGAGACCAGGTAAGGGAATTTGATTGGACTGATTCAAATCCATGGCAAGTGCTAGAAATGAACACCAGAAATGTACCAGTTCTGTCACGGATTCAACGGTCTGTAACCACCAGGCATGAAGGTAATCTCAACCCATCCAAGAATCCTAGTAACGAACCAAAGGGAGAAGAGAATGTAAGGTGACCAGGCTGGGAGCAACTTTGAGTAGCTACTGCAAATCTGGCTGATGTAATGCCAGATACTGTAATACATTCATTTTTAAATTTTCATAACAATCTTATCGTTCCCTTTTTGCCTATAAAAACACTCAAGCTTCAGGGAGTTAATTAACTTGCCTGAGATGATATGGCTAGCAAGGCAGAGGCAAAGGTCCTATCCTCCTGCCTGATTTTCTTCCTTCATCCCTCTTCCCACCCCCCACCCCCCCCACCGCCTTCATTCAGTAAATAAGAGCAAACACCTGCAGCCCGATGAGAGCTGTGTTTGGACAGAGGGATGGTGAGATGGAAGGAGCAAAAAGGCCAGAGTGTAAGGGGTGTGGCTGGAAGAGTCGGTTGTGGCCAAGCCTACATTCGCTCTATGGGCCACGTTGTGCTTTGGCATTGTAGGGAAGTCACCCCTGCACAACAGACAGATGTCCATGGATTAGTTTCATAAAATTATAGCTTATGGATGCAGAACACACTGACTTTTTTTAAGATTTATTCATTTTGAGAGAGAGAGAGAAAGAAAAAGAAGGAGTGGGGGAGGGGCAGAGAGGGAGAGAATCCCAAGCAGGCTCTGTGCTGACAGCCTGGAAGGAGGAATGACTCAAAAGGTTTCTGTCCTTTCCCGGGTGCTCACGTGCCACTTTCATGAATTAACACCAAACTTCTTCTCTGATCACTTTCGGCCTTGGCTTCTCAGGGACCATGTATGTTACCTCTTCGTGCTTACTTCTCACAAACCACAGACACGATTTCTACACACACACAAATTCTTTGTTTTCCTAGAAACATAATGAAACTTTTCTGTCTCCATGCATTTGCCCATGCTGTGTTCTTCACCTACAATACACCCCTTACACTGTTATTTGTCCCAATATTCCATTCTTTAAGGCCTGTCTCAGAGGCTAAATCTGCAACTAACTCTTCTCCCTCATTTGCATTTCTACAGAGCTTGATTCTCTCTTTGGCCAGAACAATCCAGCTGCACATCTTATGTGCCCTGGGTCAGTGTCCCTGGATTCTCTTACCTTTGTAATATCAGCCTTGTCCCCCAAATCACTACCATATTAATTATTAAATTTAATAAGACAACCTGTGAACTCAGTAAAATTATTCTTTTGTGATATGGAAGGGGAACATAAAGAAATCAATTTATATTTGAAAGTAGAATAGAATAGTTTACTTTCTAAGCAGTTGGCCAAGCAGGCTTAGGGTTGCATATTTCACAAGTTAATTCCACCGAATGTTTTTATTCTCTAATTGTTTAATAATGAATTAATACCATGTGTTGTAACTTCTTTTGAAACATGACAGTTTCTCATGATATGTTTCCCATAATAATATCTACAAACCAGCATCTCTCTTTTGAATACACACACCTCTTCTCACCATACTGTCCCTGCAGTTTTCAGTTTTCAAAATCATTGTAATAGTGCCTAAAATAACAGGAAACAGAAGACAGACTGGTGCACAGAACAGTTCACTGAGTGCCTGCAATTGCTCCAATAAGCTATATTCATGTCTCATTCTTAAAGTTGATGGGAAGATAAACTTGTGAAGTACTTTATTTCAAGTGTATTCTTATAAATTGGCTTGATATTTGTTACTGTCATATATATATAATTGTGAGTTCATTTGGTATCCAGATGGATGTCCCATGAACTTCCAGAGGTGTTACACTTTAATTTACTATTAGTTAACAGTCACTAAAAATGTTATCAAATTTTCTAAAAGAACACATTTTTAATGAGTTTAATCCAGGAAGAAAACACCTATGACAATCAGCTTCTTTCTACAATGAGGAGAAACCAATTTCTAATTTATTAAATTTACTAAATTAAAATATCTAGTGGTCAAAAAAATACTATGTTGTAGAGTCTACTAACAAAATGCCAAGGACAATTAATACCTTGTCTATCTGTGTCTTAAAAGGTTGATGATGGTGTTTAGGTCATTTAAATAACTAGATCAGATAAGCACATAGTTTGCATCTTGTCAACACATGTGCCATTTATGAAATGGTACATCAGTCTAAAGATGACAGGAATGATTACACAGACATGAGTGAAAGCCTACCGATATAAACATATTTCATTTTGTCCACATTTTCAGAAAATCTCATTATCTATAAACACTTTTGCTGCAGTAATCATCCCTAGAGGGAGACAGTAGGCAAAGCAACAGAGACGTGTGTAAGAGTGAATACAAAGGAGGTGGGCAGACAGAGCTCCAATGACATCATGTGTTTAAAAGAAGATAGATCTAGAACAAGCAATCCTAAAATTTGTATGGAACCACAAAAGATCTCTAATAGCCAAAGAAATATTGAAGAAGAAGACCAAAGAGGGAGGCATCACAATCCCAGACTTTAGCCTCTACTACAAAGCTATAATCATCTAGACAACACGGTATTGGCACAAAAACAGACACACAGACAAATGGAATAGAGACTCCAGAACTGGACCCACAAAAGTATGGCCAACTAATCTTTGACAAAGCAGGAAAGAATATCCAATGGAAAAAAGACAGTCTCTTTAACAAATGGTACTGGGAGAACTGGACAGCAACATGCAGAAGAATGAAACTAGACCACTTACACCATTCACAAAAATCAACTCAAAATGGATGAAGGACCTGAATGTGAGACAGGAAACCATCAAAACCCTAGAGGAGAAAGCAGGAAAAAACCTCTCTGACCTCAGCCACAGCAATTTCTTATTGACACATCTCCAAAGGCAAGGGAATTAAAAGCAAAAATTAACTATTGGGACCTCACGAAGATAAAAAGCTTCTGCACTGCAAAGGAAACAATCAACAAAACTAAAAGGCAACCGACGGAATGGGAAAAGATATTTGCAAATGACATATCAGACAAAGGGCTAGTATCCAAAATCTATAAAGAACTCACCAAACTCCACACCCAAAAAACAAATAATCCAGTGAAGAAATGGGCAGAAGATGTGAATAGACACTTCTCATAGAAGACATCCAGATGGCCAACAGGCACATGAAAAGATGCTCAACGTCACTCCTCATCAGGGAAATACAAATCAAAACCACACTCAGATATCACCTCACGCCAGTCAGAGTGGCTAAGATGAACAAATCAGGAGACTATAGATGCCGGAGAGGATGTGGAGAAATGGGAGCTCTCCTGCACTGTTGGTGGGAATGCAAACTGGTGCAGCCACTCTGGAAAACAGTGTGGAGGTTCCTCAAAATATTAAAAATAGATCTACCCTATGACCCAGCAATAGCACTGCTAGGAATTTACCCAAGGGATACAGGAGTGCTGATGCATAGGGGCACTTGTATCCCAATGTTTATAGCAGCACTTTCAACAATAGCCATATTATGGAAAGAGCCTAAATGTCCATCAACTGATGAATGGATAAAGAAGTTGTGGTTTATATATACAATGGAATACAACTTGGCAATGAGAAAGAATGAAATATGGCCTTTTGCAGCAACGTGCATGGAACTGGAAAGCGTTATGCTAAGTGAAATAAGTCATACAGAGAAAGACAGATACCATATATTTTCACTCTTATGTGGATCCTGAGAAACTTAACAGAAGACCATGGGGGAGGGGAAAGGGAAAAAAAGTTAGAGAAGGAGGGAGGCAAACCATAAGAGACTCTTAAAAACTGAGAATAAACTGAGGGTTGATGGGGGGTGGGAGGGAGGGGAGGGTGGGTGATGGGCATTGAGGAAGGCACCTGTTGGGAGGAGCACTGGGTGTTGTATGGAAACCATTTTGACAATAAATTTGATATTAAAAAAATTTTTTAAAAGACATGACCTTCTTTTACCCTGGTAATACTTTTCACTCTAATGGGTACTTTGCCTGATATTAATAAAGCCATTTCAGCTTTCAAAAAAAATAAGAATTTAAAGAAGCTAGATGTTGACTTGGATTGTAAAAGAAAAGGACTAAAGGTAGAGAAGGCAGATAGATACGAATGCTTTCTTAATTCAAAAATTTAGCAGTAGGGTGTGCATTCTGATTTAAAATAATATCTGTCTCCTGAACCCAAATCCACTTCCAATTTTTCTCTAAAATAGACCTGAAGACATTTGTCTTCTGACTCAGAGACAGAGGGCCAGGATGCAGACCCTGTACATCTTTGAGAGCCCTACTTCTTGAGGAAAGTATTTTTCAACTCAGAAGTGGGACCATGTGCCAAGACTGTAAATATCCCCAAATTCTAAGCAGACGCCAGGGAGACTGGCAGTGGCCAGATGCACCGAGAGATGCTCATGATGCTGAGGCTGAAGATGAGAACAGCCTTACCCATTACTGTGCATTTCGGGGTTCCAAGAAAAGTGCTCTATGTGTATTATTTCAAGATTCCTTCAACTCAACCAAATATGTGAAACCATTAATACTCTTAATTTAATTTTCTCAAAATAGCACAGCTAATATGAGGCTAACCATAAATCCAGGCAAAAGCCCCCAGTGTTTATAGCTGCATTATCGACAATAGCCAAACTATGGTGAGAGTCCAAATTTCCATCAACTGATGGATGGATAAAGAAGATGTGGTATGGGGTGCCTGGGTGGCTCAGTCAGTTAAGCGCCTGACTTCAGCTCAGGTCATGATCTCATGGTTTGTGAGTTCAAGGCCTGCATTGGACTCTGTGCTGACAGCTCAGAGCCTGGAACCAGTTCCAGATCCTGTGCCTCCCTCCCCCACTCACACTCTGCTTCTCTCTCTCTCTCTCTCTCTCTCTCTCTCAAAAGTAAATAAACATTAAAAAAAAGGTGTGGTATACACACACACACACACACACACACAGACATATACACATAATTGAATACCATTCAGCCATCAAAAAGAATGAAATCTTGCCACTTGCAATGATGTGGATGGAACTAGAATATACTATGCTAAGTGAAATAAATCAGTCAGAGAAAGGCTAATAGCATACGATTTCATTCATATGTGGAATTTAAGAAACCAAACAAATGAACATATGGGAAGGGGCGGGGAGAGGAGACAGGAAAACAAATCACAAGAGACTCTTAACAATAGAGAACAAACTGAGGGTTGATGGAGGGAGGTGGGTGGGGGATGGGCTAGATGGGTGATGAGTATGAAGGAGGTCACTTGTGATGGGCAATGGGTGTTGTATGTAAGTGATAAATCACTGAATTCTACTCCTGAAGTCAATATTGCACTGTATGTTAACTAATTAAAATCTAAATGAAAAACAAACAACAACAAAAACAAGCAAAAGTAACACCAGAAGTGAATCTATAGTGTAATTTGGAAAGTATGGTCTCCATAATTAAACTATTCTATGAAAGAGACAAAAACTAAAGCATTCTGAGAATTATAATTTTTTTCAGAAAATTAGAAGACAAGCTAGTACGGATAGAAGAAATAGACCAACATGAGAAACTGGAACTTTTATCAGGAGTGTCATACATTAACCAATGCTGATCTGTGGTTTGGCCACATATCTGTGGTTTGGGAATAGGATTCAGATCTCTTAACTCACTGTGTCCTTTGACAGATATCGACTATTGTGTCTCTTGAAAGTTACCAGCTCTTGTGAGATCTTGCTTTGCTTGAGGATATGTAATGATTAAAACCACAATCTGTACTTTTTGACCACTGTCACCCATTCTCCTACCACCCACTTCTCAATAACTGGGTTAGGACTTCTTTCAGCAACTGATAGAAATACACAAAAACTGAGTAAGATCTGAACACAATCAATCACCTTTATATAACTGACATATAGAGAATACTATATCTAACAATAGCAGAATGCACATTCTTTCCCAGCATACATGGTATATTTCTGAGATAGATGCTTATGTGGGTCATGAACAGTTAAAAGTCATTAAAATCATACAGAGGGTATTCTCTGACAACCACAAAATTAAGTAAAAAATAAGCAATAACAACATATTTAGAAAAACTGCATATACCTGGGAAATAAGTAACACAATTTTAAACAATTCATGGTTCAAAGACAAAGTCACAAGGGAAATGAGAAAACACTGAATTAAGTGACAACTAAAATACAGCATATCGAATGTGTGGGTTGCAGCTACAGCAATGCTTGCACACTTAAATTGTAAATGCTTATATTAGAAAAGAAATACCTAAAATCATTAACCAAAGTTTCTACCTTAAGAAACTAGACAAATAAGAGAGACAGTAATCTTAAAATAAGTAGAAGGAAAGAAATAATAAAGATAAGGCAGAAATCAATCAAATATAATCAGACAATAAAAGAATATTAACAAAGGCAAAGCTGAATCTTTGAAAAATCACAAATTTGCCAAACCTGTAACAACATTGCTCAGGGAAAATAAGAGAACACATATCATCAATATTGGGAAGGAAAAAAAAAGGGTTATCACAGCAGGCTCTATAGTTATTAAAATGATAATAATAGAACACTGTGAGCAACATCATGCCAAAAAAATTGACAAATTAGATGAAGCAGATAGATTGAACAGTAGAAGTGGCCACAATTTTGCCCATGAACATACTAAAAATCTGAATAGCCCTCTATCTATTAACAAAAGTGAATTTGCCATGAAACACTTTCCCAAAAAAGCAATTGCCAGGAACAGATAGTTTTACTAGTAAGTTTTATCAAACATTCAAGGAAGAAATAACACCAAGCCTCCATAAACATTTCCAGAAAATAGAGATCACTGCCCAACAATTTTTAGGAGGCTAGTACAATAACAAACTTGACCAAAAGGTTTTTTAACGAGAGAAAATTACAGATATCTCTCATGAAATAGTTACAAAAATCCTCAACAAAGTAGCATATCAAGTCCAGAAATATATGAAAAGAGTCATACATTATGACTAAGTTGCTGTTTACTCTAAAAATGCAAGGTTTATTTAGCGCTTGAACTCAGTCAATGTAGTTCACCATATAAAATGGAAACAGAAAGAAAAAAATATCTTCAGAAATAGCATTGTATAAAACCAAGATTCTCAACAAATTAAAAATAGTAAGGAATTTCTCCAGCTGATTAATGGGCATTTATGAAAAACCATTATATGCAGCATTATGCTGCAGTGGTAAAAGACTGAATTGCTTTTCCTGAGATCAAGGACAAGGCAAGGATTCCCACTTTCATCACTCTTATTCAGCATTTATACTGAATTAAAAAGAAAAAGAAATACAAGACATAAAGATCAGAAAAGGAAGAAGTAAAATTGTTCCTATTTCAGACATTTAACTGCTTTCATAAAAAATCTCAATGAGTCTATAGGACTATTAGAAATAATAAATAAAATCAGTAAGTTGCAGAATGCAAATTTAATATAAAATTATTTATATTCTTATATAAATACAAAGCTATAAAATATTGGAAAATAAACATTTTTATAATTCCATTTACAGTAATGCTAAAAGTTACAAATACTTGGGAACAAATCTAACAAAAGATATTCATGACTTCTGCACTGCAAATTACAAAACATTGCTGAGAGAAATCAAAGAAGATCTAAGTAATTGAAAGATATACCATGTTAATGGATTGGAACTGGCAATTCTTCCCAAGTTGACCTATAGATTCCACGCAGTCTCTAATAAATTGCCAGCAGGTTCTCTCTCTCTCTCTCTCTCTCTCTCTCTCTCTCTCTCTTTATAAAAATTGGCAAGCTAGGGGCACCTGGGTGGCTCAGTCACTTGAGCGTCTGACTTCAGCTCAGGTCATGATCTCACAGCTTGTGAGTTTGAACCCTGCATCAGGCTCAGTGCTGACAGCTCAGAGCCTGGAGCCTGCTTCAGATTCTGTGTCTCCCTATCTCTCTCTGCCTCTCCCCTGCTCACTCTGTCTCTCTCTCAAAAATAAACGAAAATATTTTTAAAAAATTGAAAAAAAAATGGCAAGCTAATTTTTAAAGTTTATAAAAAATGCAAAGGGCTTAGGAAATCCAAAATATAAGAAACAAACTCTGGAGGATTTACTCTACCTGATTTGCTATAAAGCTACAGTTGAAATTGGTAAAAATAAAGACATATACATCAAAGAAATAGAACAGACAGTCTAGAAACAGACCCATACGTATATAGTCAATGAAGTTTTGATGAAGATGCCAAGGCAAGTCGATGGGGAAAGGGTAATCTTTTCAACAAAAGACTGAATCAACTTACTATCTGTGTGGGCAAAAATGAACATCAACTCGTAACTCATATTACACACAAAAATAACTAAAAGTTGATCGTAGCGTTAATGTAAAACCTAACAGAGCACCTGGGTGGCTCAGTTGGTTAAGCATCCTACTTCGGCTCAGGTCATGATCTGGTGGTTCAAGAGTTCGAGCCCCACGTTGGGCTCTGTGCTGACAGCTTGGAGCCTAGAGCCTGGTTCAGATCCTGTATCTCTCTCTCTCTCTGCCCCTCCCCGCTCAGGCTCTGTCTCTCTCTCAAAAACAAATAAGCATTAAAAAATTTAAAAACATAAATGTAAAACATAAAAAAATATAAAACTTTTATGAAAACAAAAAGAACATAGGTGATCTCAGAGGTGGGTAAAGATTTATTAGATAACATACAAAAAACCAATACATGAAAGAAAGAAATGACTAGATTTCATCAAAATTAAGTACCTTTGCTCTTCAAAGGATATCTTTAAGAAAATGAAAAGCTTGTCACATACATATAAAATATTTAAAACACATATATCAGACAAAGCATTCTTTCTCTAATATGTAAAGAACACTTACAAAATCAATAAGATAATTAACTCAATAAAGATGGGCAAAATATTTGAGAAGACACTTTACAAAAGAAGATACAAAAGTACACAAAGAAGTACATAAAAAGATTCTCAACTTCATTCGTCATCAAGGAAATGCCCAAAGAGATCTCACTACACATCCACCAGACTGGTTGTAATTAAAAGGAATAACAATATCGAATGGTTAGTGAGCATGTACAGCAGCTGGCCCTTTTATCTACTGAAAATGGGAAGGTAAAATGGTACAACTAGACTGAAAATCTACTTGGGAATTTCTTAAAAAGATCAACAGATACCATTTTCCATAAGGCCCTGCCTTTATACTTCTAGATATTTCCCCAAAAGAAATGAAAACATGTGTCCAAACAAAAACTTGTACACAGATACTCATAGCCATGTTAATGTAAAAGCTGGAAACAGTCCAAATAACAATCAACAGGTGAACAGATGAACAAGTTGTGGTATATCTATACAGTAACACACTATTCAGAAATAAAAGGGAATGACTGATACGTGCAGCAACAAGGCTGCACATGAAAATCATATATTTAATGAAAGAGTGCACAGAAGAAAATAAAAATAAAAACTGTACGTGTTCTGTGATCACATTCATGTAAAACTGTAGAATATACGAGCTAATCAACAGTGACAGAAAGCTAGTAAGTGGTTGCCTGGAGACAGATGCACAGTGAGGGACGCTTGCCAACGGGGACAGAGGAAAGTTTTAGAGGTGATAGAGCATTTATTATCATTATTGTGGTGATGATTTTGTGGGTGTATACATATGTCAACATTTATCAAAATGTGCACTTTAACTTAGTGTGAATGACTGCGTATCATTTTTACTTCAGTTAAGTTGTAAAAATCTTAACGTGAATATACAAGTAAGTCTAGAGGCTAACATCAGAGCAATAGGTTTAAGTGTTGATATTTTGCCATATTTCTTCTAGAGTTTTATACACATAAAACTTTATATAGAGTTTAAATCTCCTTTGAGCTCATTCCCAATTTACCTTTTCAACTAAGTTTTTTTAATATTTTACTGCATACATATGTATAAATAACGCATGTGGCTTCCATGCTTAACAGTTATATGAAAGTATCATATTATATATATGCATCTTTATTTACACTTATTCCATTGGCAGAAGTTGCAAAGCTGCTAACTGTAGGCAAGGATGTGGAGATAGGGGAAAGAACACCTGTGTGCTGCTTTTGGGAGGGTAGACTACTACTCAGGTCAATTAAGTATTCATGTGATCTTAAGGCAATCAGTTCTGCTCCAGGTAGACAGCCCTAAGAAATCATCAAGTTCATGAAGAGATATATATGAGAAAAGATATATAGATGAGAAAAGATATATATGAGAAAATTATAGATATAGATATAGATATAGATATAGATATAGATATAGATATATGATTGCAGCATATATATTATATAGATATATGATTGCAGCATTATCTGTGGCAGCAAGGCATTGGAAGGAATCTGGGAGTTCAACACTGGAAGAGAGGCTAGGTAAAAAAATGGTGGAAATATGCTTGGAAGTACTCAATAGTAGTCAGTAGCAACACATGAGAGATACTTTCAGTAAATTAGATCTTGTAGTGGACACATTCAGTTTTCCCTCCCAGTCTCTGCTCTCTGCTGTGAGAAGCTGACTCATATGGACAACATCAATGAACTCCAATACTTTCTGGTTTCCAGTATTATTGGACAAATGGGGGACTTTAGAACAAGAATCGAAGGAGAATATTTTTTTATTTCTCCCCCCCACCACCCATAAGAAAGAAAGAAAGAAAGAAAGAAAGAAAGAAAGAAAGAAAGAAAGAAAGAAAAAGAAAGAAAGAAAGATAGATAGATAGATAGATAGATGGGAAAGAAAGATGGGAAAGAGAGAGGAGAGAGAAAAGGTGGTATTTATTCCCCTGGCTCCTCTCTTCCAGGTCTCAAAGCAGGCTGCTTCTCTTCTCAAGGCATCTGTTTCTACATGACCTCCATGTTCAAGTATACTTTTTCCCTTCCATCAATAACCCTTTGTGGCTAAGAGTGTTAAAAGCTCAGCTGCCACTAGCCCTATGTCACTGCATTGTCACTTAGTTTGCCCTCTCCCCACACCTTTGTAATCTCTGCAGATAAGTACTCCTTGGATTAACCTGAATTTGAGCAGAGTGGAATTTGGCAATAACTAATGAAGTTAAAGACGGGCATTTTCTGATGCAGAGACTCCACTTCTGTTTACATACCTAGAAACCTGGCAAACATATGTGTACCAGGAGAGATATACAAATATATGTATGCGTATATAGTATATATATATGTTTATATTATGAAAATATCCTAAATGCAGTAGCTATTTTGGCCAATTTGTTTTTCCAAAGGATTTAAAACCATTGGAAAAGATACTATGAATTAAATAACCCCAGACCATTGACCCAGAACATTTCATTTGTTTTCGGTAATAGAGGTAGAAAATCCATAGTTTTCTAAAGTTTGAGTAAAATCTATTTTGGAACAGAACAAAATTTCATGCCCTTGTACTTCAGAACACTTTAGGTACAACTGTACTTCTACCTGAGTGATACAATTCTTCCACCTATAAACAGTGGAGCACACTTTATTGTGCTTGATCACATTATAATGCAGCTGTGCTTCATGCAAAGCAGAAATAAATGAATTGAAAATGAAGCTTCTTGCTTAAAATAACTGAGTTCTTGATTTTAATTGTCAAAGCTAATGAAAATAAAGTGGTATCAGTGTAGACGTCATGACTTAGAACACACATCAATGATCCTACTCAGAAAAATTGTCCGGTATTTTCCTAATCTTCTTAGTGAAACATAATTTGGTCAATCACCCTTGCATGCAAAGTCTCCCTTCGTGAGCGTGGGATGGTAAAGTGAGCTATCCATAATTCTCAGAGTTACTAGAGCCAGCTAGTGCCGGCTGCCTATGGTATGCCAGAAGGTGAGAACATTTCTTTAACTTCTGGTTTGATCCATTTTTCCTCCTTCCCAGGTGGGCTCTAAGAACTCAGCTGCGGAGACAATTATGAGCAATGAGCTGCCAATTCTTCTGTCGTGGTCCTCCAGTGCTTTGGAGACCCGGCTGTCTCCGTTTACCAGATTCCCAGGTAATCTGACACATGGGAATGGAGAAAAGGAATCCAGTTTCACCACATCCTGAATAAATTTCTGCTATTCTGAGCTAGATACATTTTTCAATAGATCTTGTTCTATTTTTGGAAACAAACTGCTAATATCTACACACACAAAACAAAGGTTGGATATAATAGTTTTGGGTGTATTTCTTCCAATTTGAGTGAAAATATTCATAAGTATTCATCAAGTGTCTATGTTCGATTACCCAAAAGGATAAACATTAAAATTTAAAAAGCAGTGTGCTCAACTGAGCAATATCTAAAACCTGTTTGGTTCAGCTTACATTCTTATAAAGAAAATAATCATTAGTACAAAAATCAGCTAAAGTAAGAAAATATTTCCCTGTACCATCTTCTAGAGTATAAAAACAAATTGCAAAATCCCAACACAGTTGGGACTGTGAGGACTTCCGAATCCAGCGGTCCTTCCGTAGAGTATCAGCTCCCTATTTTACAGCCTGTGTGCCCTCAGACAAGTAGTTAACTACTCTGAACCTTAGTCTACTCACCCAAAAAATAGGAATAATTGTTCTTATTGCAGAGTTGGTGAATATTAAAGGAGAAATCACTTGGTAAAATGGAAACTATTATCATTCTCTCTCTACATGCGACAACACAGGGGCATACGAGGTGAGGTACTTTGCCCACAGCTACGCACCAGGTAAGTGAAGAAACAGGGCTTTGAGCTCTGGCCTTCCAGTTTTGGGGCTTGAACTCATAACATGGTGCTTAGTGACTCTCAAACGTTTCTTCACTAGCTAGTTTTAGAAAGAAAATACAAAATTGGGGGCGCCCTGTGTGGCTCAGTCGTTCGGGCGACCAACTTCGGCTCAGCCGGTTTGTGAGTTTGAGCCCCCCGTGGGCTCTGTGCTGACAGCTCAGAGCCTGGAGCCTGCTTCGGATTCTGTGTCTTCTCTCTCTCTGCCCCTCCCCTGCTCACACTCTGTGTCTCTGTCTCTCAATAATAAATGAATGTTAAAAAAAATTTCTTAAATACAAAATTGTTTTGTGTCAAACTCATGTGAATTCATTCATTCATTCACTTATTGACTGACCATTCATTCAATGCCTACTACGTGCCAAGCACTATGAAAAATACTGAGGGAGAATTTGTGGAGGAAAATTAAGATAATCTATGGTCTCTACTCTTAATAAATTCATTGTTTAGTGGGGAAATAGATCCATAAATTAACTATTATAATGAAGCATGATAATTGCTAATGAGACTTGTAGGCACAAAGTACTGTGGACATGTACAAGAGAAATACCTAAATCTGTCAAGGAAGCTATAGGGAGTGGGGTCAAGGAAGGAAATGTGGAGAGGGCAATGCCGAAAGGTGATTTTAAATGATGAATACAGATGACAATGTGGAAGAGCTTCCAGGTAGAAGACACAACTTGGGAAACATCTTCGTTATGAGAAAGAGTAAAAGATGTGAGGCGGAAAGTAGTACACTGAAGGAGTGTGATCATTTGGAAGAATTATGAAGAGTTCTGTGCAGTTGGAGTCGAGAGCGATGGAGATGAGACTAGCAAAGCAGGAAAAAGAAGTTAGGGCCAAAGAAATCTTGTGCGCTAAGGAGTTTGCACTAACTCTTGGCACTCTTGATAGGGGAGTGTCTTTTCAAATTTTATTCTAGAGAGAGAACTCTGGAAGTCTTGGATACAGTCACCCTCTCCTGGAAAGGGAGAGATGTAGGAGAACAGTTCAGTGATTTGTTGTGTGCATCTACTGGTTTTGCCCCTTCCACTTCCATCCCCCAATTTTTTAGTAATAGTTCCTCCTTCCTGTGCGGAATCCATCTCATGTTTTTTTTTTTTAAAGGATTTTGCTTTTAGTTTTTAAATATTTTTTATGTTTATTTTTGAGAGAGAGAGACAGACAGAGCAGAGAGGGAGACACAGAAGCAGGCTCCAGGCTCCGAACCATCAGCACAGAGCTTGACGCGGGGCTCGAACCCATGAACTATAAGATCATGACCTGAGCTGAAGTGAAACACGTAACCGACTGAGCCACCTGGGAGCCCCATATGGTTTAACATGGACTGACCCCACACCCACTGCCACAGCCGAGGGCTCAGCATACAATTCAGACTAATTAAAGTACTGCATTCCCTTGTCCATAGTGACTGGATCCCGGGTGTTCACGTCACCCAGGGCTGGCTAATCAAAACTTATTCCAGTTCATTTCTTCCAGTTACTGGGAAAGACAGTCTGCTGGGATTGATTAGCCTAGAGAATGTGGGTCTTCGGCTGCAGGGTCGTATCATCTGCCATGTGGTGGATAGACTGTCGACAGTGCCATGATGAAATACCTCCAAGCCTCTGGAGCCGGCAGAAGGCAGTATGCCATTGGCTTTCTGTATATATGCCAAGAAATTCCCTGTTCTGTGCTTAGGCTAAGTTTCTTTAAGATGTAATCTAAAGAGTTCTAAATACAGTAGAGTAATAGTTCAAAATTAGAGAAAAGTATGCTTTGGAATCATAGACGTCCACTACTTAGAAGATATGTATGTGAATTTGAACCACTTGACTTTGAGTTTCAGAATTACACAGAAATGTAGTATTATTATTTCTTTACAAAGAGTTATAATTTGTTTAATAGAAACAGCCTGCAAAATTGATTTTACCTAGGTATACTCTTAAAGGCTTAATTCCAGCAGTTAAAATCTTGAAACAGTGACATCTGGCGGTAACATACCCAAATTACAATTACAGTTTCAATTAATTGGAGAAACAAATCAGTTCCAATTTGCAGGAAATGCCACTGGGAGTTTTTCTGTTTTGCTGTCATATGAACTCTTAATTTTTCAAGGCATATGAGGTCTCATTTACTGAAATCAGAGGGAAAATAAACTGCAGATGGTAGTTCTGTAATAAGTCTAGTTCTTAAGATTTAGCTACATAAATTCTGAAAGATAGAGGGGAGTCTCAGCTTACTGTTCTACCAAGAGAATAGAAACACACTGAAAATATCAGACTTTTTTTTTTTGAAATGTGTTTCACACCCTCAATAGTATCTATGAATTTGATTCAACTGTAAATGCAATTTTCAAAATCAATGCATATGAAATAATGTAGCTTCCTCACCCCTGTCCTGCAACAAAATAATGACAAAAAGAAGCCATACATGGGTGTGTTCGTGGGTCTTTATGTTATTTGAGATTGTAGATTAAAATAAATTAAATCACTTTTTTCTACCGTGTTATGCTTGATGAAACCCCACCAGACAAATCTTGCCTGTTGAGTCCTAGTATCTAATGGGATAAATCTGTAGGAAAATTTTTTCTTCTCTTTTTCCTTCTTCTTAACCACAACCATTTTCAAATTATCCCAGCAGTTGATGTTCAGAAGAAGAAACAATGTTAGACATGTCAAGTTGGAAGAAAGAAAATTATTTAATTTCAAATCTGCTTTACAAATGACTTTATATATTCACTTACTAAATACATAAAAATAGGCATATATTGATAATATACCTTAATAATGCCATTAATTATAAGCCATTTCGAAACTATAGGATAGAGAGCAACCATATTTAAAAGCTGCAAGATTTAAAGGGCAAAATTTTCATAAAAATGCATATTTTTCCAGGACAAAATGCCTTGAATTTAAAAAAATCTGATATATGCAAATAGTTCAAATAAAAAACTCATGGCATATGAACAAAATGCTTTTCAATAATGAGATTTAGTTTTATTTGGGGAGGTTTTTTATTTAAGGCTTCTGCTTAAGAGGTATTTCATAGAGTATTAACTTTCAATACCCTAAAAACCTTAGCTTCTTACATTAGTGACACTTCCACTGTTTAGTACAGTTTGCATTTTCCCACATTTATATCTTTCCCTAAAAGTCATTCATTTTCATGTGCTGTTAATGCACTAGTTTCCAGAACTGTGTCTGCATTGCCCATAACATGAACATTTCTCTGATATGCTTAGGTATATGATCATTATTTGCAGTGAAATTTGCTTTGAGATACAGAGATTCAGATAAAAACTGGTAATAGGTGTTGAGGCTACTTTTTGACAATGTATCGATTCCCTATAGAAATCCCACAGTCTGGGGGATTAAGACCTTCAATACTCTGAATTCCTTTAGAGATGCCTCTTGTATTAATGTGTAGGTAAAAACCATGAGAGAAAGATCTAGCATCACCTGCTTGCAATGAGGGTCAAGAGGAACATTTATGAGTGCTTGCTATATATTCTACCATGATTACTAATGTTAAGTTTTCTCTTAATATGAAACTACATTTCCTAAGTGTATTTAGCATTATTCTTTCAAATATGATCCAGAATTTAAAGTTATTTTAGAAGCTATATTCTCTAGTAATTATTTAACTTATACTAAAAAAGAAAATGTCCACCCTGTGTCTAAGTGATTTCTAGTACTCTAAATATGCTCATCAAAGTGACACAGATTCTCTTCCAGAAGAACGAGAAATTGACTTAAAGAGCAGAGAGATGAGCTTTGGATTAGACCAACATCATCCCCATTGTGAGATATTTCCTTTGGATCAAGGTAGAGTGATAAAAAAAATAACTCTATTTTAATTACTCTTTTTTTTGGGTGGGGGACACTATTAACATCCAAGATCAATATTTAGTGAATCTCCATGAAGAAGATGATAGTAAAAAATTCTAAAACCTTGCTGCACCTGGGAATCAATCTTTTCTTTTCTCTTCTTTGTTGGAAAAACCATACAAAACAGGAATGGCAAAGATGCGTCTTGCCACATGTCCTTCCTCTAGCCCTCATTGTTAGGGAGACCACAGGTTCCAGTTTGCTAAGGAAAGTCCTGGCTCATGTCTGCTGTCCCTGAATAATTAATAATCAATCTCCATTTCACTGTCCTTTGAGAGTGGTTTGGATATTAAATATATGCCCTAGTTGTAGTAGACACTGCAAACCAATGTGGCTTCAGATGGAGCGCTTCGGGCAGCTACCGCCAATCAATCATCACTCAACACTAATTGAAAGTGAAATTAGGTGAATGGGCATTCAAAATAAAACAGAGTGCACTATGACGGAAATATTTGTCACATTGAAGTGTTCTCTTCCAGTCTGCCTTTCCACTAAACTGTAGTAGAAAGTGCAAAGCACTAGATATCAGGACGTTTTGTTTTTGGTCTTGATCTTTTGGCTTCTATTTCCGTATTCTTGAAATTAAAGTGTTGAATTAGATGAGCTGTCAGATTCTTTCCAGCTCCTGTTCTGTGACGCGGACCTGGGTGTCTGAGTGGTTAGTAAAGTGAAGGCTTTTTGGTTTTGTCTTTGTTTTTGTCTTATAATTGGTAAATGTCTTGTAGTGGCAGTGAACTAAGGTGCTATGATGATGATGATGATGATGATGATGATGATGATAAGTGTGTGTGGAATATTCTTCAGAAAGAATTCTTCCTATCTTTCAGCCCCTACCCACCCCATGCATAGAGGTCACGGGAGATAGTAGAGACACCCCTCCTGAGCCCCAAACGTTGATAGGCTTATTAAACATCTCCTCTAAAACTTAACACATCCCAAAAAGAATGACCACGTTGCTTCCTTAAAATGCTTCCTCCTCCCAGCTCTCCTGTCTCAGGTAATGGCATCACCATCTGCTTTGTTCCTCAAATACTGGCCAAGACTTACAAGGGCACCAAGAGAGTTTGGCTGATGTTTAAATCTCTCCTCTTATGGAGTCTCCCTGACTCTCTTTCCCTCTGTTTGTCTCAGCCATTTGTCCTTTCAGTTCCTTACATGATTCTTGCTCATACTTTTCATTCCTATTCTTCCCTCTGACTGGAGCCCCCTTTCTCTTCTCTAGGTAACTCATCTTTGTCTTCCAGGCCTCGCCATACATGTGCTTCCTCACAGAAGCTTAATTCCTCACACAAGATGGTTGGCTCCTCTTGCAGCATCCCCAGTGTATCATCCACTCACCCCTGCATCAACCTTACTTCACATTCCATCAGCTGTTCACTGTGGGCTGAATCTACTAAACAGGTCAGACATTGTGTGTCTCTAGCTCACTGCTTATTTCAGTGCCCAGAATTTCTATAAGGGCAGACATAGGCACTAGAACATTTGCGAATAAATGAGTCCATGGATTTCTGAACATCATTTAACACTTAACTTTATCATGATAGTGATCATTTTTAAAGGGTTTTTCAAAGGTCCTCCTCATTCATCAAGGGTCTTAGTTGCTCAACCAAAAGAGGGAATCCTTGGGCTGAGCTGGACGTGTGGGGCTCAGATACCCTTGCCAGAATAGCCTCACTAGCCCTCAGCTCCTGTCTCCCTCCTTGCACTGCCCCACATTCCCACTCTCCCAGGATCTGCTGCTTATCTAGCAAGTTGTCTCAACCGGTGAGGACTGTTGGCCCTCACTCCTCACTCAACCCAAAGTCCAGGCACAGTCTTAAAGCTATGATTTGAGAAAGAGAATGTTGGCCTGGAATGGGGGGAAGCATCCCTGGCTGTCATGGTGAATTTTATGTGCCAATTTAGCTGGGCTCCGGGGCCCAGTTGTTTGGTCAAACACTAGTTAAGATGTTGCCATGAAGGTATTCTGCAGATGTGAGCAAAATGTAAAATCTGTTAACTTTAAGTAAAACAGATTGCTGCTCCCCTAATCAGTTGAAGGCATTAAAAAGGAAAAGAGATTTCCCAGAGAATAAGGAATTCTGCTTCAAGGTTATGACATAGAAACCTTGTGTGAGTTTCCAGCCTGACATCTGCCCTAAATTTCAGACTCAAGACTGTCACATCTACTTTTTCCTGAATGTCCAGGTTGCTGACCTGTCCTACAGATTTCAGACTTAGCCATCTCCACAATTGTGTAAGTCAATTCCTTAAAATGAGCCTATTTCTGTATATCCTATGGACTCCATTTCTCCGGAGGATCCTGACTGTTGCACTGACCTACATAGACACAGGTAGAATGAAACCTCTGGTGCACAAGTCTACCACAATCACAGGAAGGAAAGCAGGCAGACAAAACTGTAAGAGACGTTTCTATATTCCCTAGTATTAAAAACGTAGATATTTTCGGGGCGCCTGGGTGGCGCAGTCGGTTAAGCGTCCGACTTCAGCCAGGTCACGATCTCGCAGTCTGTGAGTTCGAGCCCCGCGTCAGGCTCTGGGCTGATGGCTCCGAGCCTGGAGCCTGCTTCCGATTCTGTGTCTCCCTCTCTCTCTGCCCCTCCCCCGTTCATACTCTGTCTCTCTCTGTCCCAAAAATAAATAAAAAACGTTGAAAAAAAAATTAAAAAAAAAAAAAGTAGATATTTTCATTAGGTTATCAAGCTATCATTCTTTTTCCTCCTAGAGAAAAATACATCCTCTAGTATTCCCAGCCTCCATTCAACTTCTTGCCTGAAAGTGACCATTCTCACTCACAGAGCCAGGTGGGGGGATATCTGATTATAACACTATTCCTACCTACTACATGACCATAAACCATAGCGTTTGGGGGAAATTCACATTAATCTGATACCAGTTTTATCAAGATCTGGCCAAATGTCATCTTTTCTTTAATGAAAACTAGAAATAAGAAGAGATTTCAGCTTTTGGATGTTTAAGTAACCAGAAAGAGTTCAATGTAAGAGCTTTACTCTGATCGCTGGGAAGAATGAACACTAAGGTATATTATTATAGCAGAAATGGAGGAGTTGTGAAAATGATCAAATGATAAATATATTATCTTCTTTCTTGGATTATGGTTGTTAAAATGTCTTTGGAATTGAAGAACAAAGCCTCAAGGGCAACATTTCTAACAGGGTCAAACTGATAAAAGGAATGCTTTATTTTCCTTCTGAGAGATTCAGAAGAAAATAATTTGGCCAAATATGAAACTATAGGATTATTCTTGTCTAAAAAATTGATCTGAAAAGTCAAGCGAAACCAAACTATACTGTACCTTTATTGTTAAGAATGTCACCATCTCTACATAAAAATCTCATGTCAATGAGAAAATTGACTTAAGTATTCTGTATACATCTCCTTGTTTTGCTCTTCTTTTGATGTATTGTCAGAATAGCAAGCCATGAGTGTTTTAATAAGACAGGATAATGGTCTATCAGTTCATTGGGCATAACTACAAAATGATAAATTAGAAGTAGACATGAAAGAGCATTTCATTTCTTAAAAATAAAAAAGAATATAATTTGGAGTATGTTATATGCTGAGTATATGCTTAGAATTTCTACAATTACTCATAGAAAATAAACTACATTATTTCAAGGATATTTAAAGGTATACAATCCGCTATATATTTTGCACAAAACATTAACAGGTTCACAAACCACTCAAATTACTCTTTGGAAATCCAAACTGATTGTTTCATACTAACAGCTATTTTCTTTGTGAATACAATGCTGTAATCACATATAGATCCTTACGACATATTGATCGCACATATGCAAAGGGAACACATAATAAATTTTTTAAATGCAATGCAAAAATCTCGAAAATGGTAGCTTCAATGTATATTACAATTGCGAAGACCTGAATATTTAAGGGTGCACTGTGTAAAGCCATATAGCAATGGTTTTCTTTTCAAAACAAACAAACCTGTTTAAAAAAAAAGCAGTTTGGGTATTTTGATATGCATGTGCCCTTCGACACACACATGTCATATGATAGTAATGAAATATGTCTATGTAGGTTTCTTTAACACTTCCAATAGAACCAATGTACCCAATAAGTGTTTGTCACCAAGTGATCACGTTGGAAGGAACTCTAAGTATTTTAGTGATCTTGTCCTTGTGCAAAATACTTTTTGGGTGTGCTCTTCTAGAATTATTTTCAGAGTGTTCAACATGTTCTTTCAAATATCCTCAGTGGAGGCACACTTCACCCATCAGGAATGGATTTGACGCAAAAGCCATATGACTTGAAATCTAATGAGTAGAATGTGTGACAAGTATGAGTAACCTAATTTGTTGTAAGAATTGTAGTGAAACCACAAAGCAATGAAACTCTGATTAAAATCCGGGAGCAGACACTCTAAAGACTTATTGAGTGAGTGAAGGCAGCTTCACAGGATCACGATATGTTGTTGCTGTTTTTCTTTCTTACCATGTCATTCTTAAAACATTTTTTAATGTTTATTTATTTATGTTGAGAGAGAAAGAGAGGAAGAGTATGAATGGGGGAGGGGCAGAGAGAGAGAGAGAGGAAATGAGAGAATATCCCAAGCAATTTCCATGATCAACATGGAGCCTGACACAGGTCTCGATCTCAGGACTCTTAAGATCATGACCTGAGCCAAAATCAAGAGTTAGATGCTTAACTGACTGAGCCACTCAGGTGCCTCTCTTTCTTTCCATCTCAATTTAATTAAAAAAACATAGGTGAAAATTTAGCTTTTGGTGAAGAGTATTGGATTCAACTAAAGAATCTGGTCCATGTTTTCATCAACCTACCTTCCATCTATTTGTTATCCTGAAGAATAGTCACCTTAGAGAAAAATCACTGCCCTCAAATTCTTAAAGACAATAAAGATTGAAACTTTAAAAACCATTTATTACAAGAAGCTATAAATCTCCTTTACAACATCTCTGCCCCAAACCACCTTGTCTATTTGTGAACAGCTATAGTGACAAGGAACTCATCACCTCCCAAATAAGACCCAAACTTTGGACAGATGATATTGCTAGAAAATTCTCCCTTAAATTGTACCAGTATATACCCCCTTCAGCTTCTGCCTCTTACTGTGTTTTACCTCCTGGAGGAGATGTAGCATAAATTAAATCCCTCTTCTTCATGACAGTCCTTTAAATATTAGAAGATAGATGTCATATCTCTCCTGGTCTTTTCTATGCCAGCTTAAGTTGTGTGTATTATATATCCATGTTTTGTATATTCATTAGTGCATTCATTCATTTGATTAAATATTAATGATCTTATAATACACATCAAGCCCACATTCTAATCATGACAGATACTGAAGCAAATTAGATAGATACAGTGCATATCTCAAGAATTCTGGTTGGGGAGATAGAGAATGAGCATACAGTATAATTTCAGCTCATGGTAAGTCTTTTGAACAAAATAAACAAGGTAATAAATAGAGATTAACCAATGCAAATAAAGTGTTTGGGGATGCGTACTCAGAAGAAATGACATTTGAGCTAAACCTGACAGATGAGAAAAGGCCAGCATGCAAAAGGCAGCAGGCACAAAGCAAAGGAAACATGAAATCCCTGAGGTGGCAAAGAACTTGGCATGTTTAAGGGACAGCAAGGAGGGCAATGTGTTTGGAGCCTGGGAGTAAAAACTATGGCAACAGGGGTGCCTGGGTGGATCAGTCGGGTAAGCCTCCAACTTTGGCTGAGGTCATGGCCTTGTGGTTCATGGGTTCGAGCACCGCATGGGGCTCTGTGCTGACAGCTCAGAGCCTGGAGCCTGCTTCAGATTCTGTGTCACCCTCTCTCTCTCTGACCCTCCCCAGCTCAAGCTCTGTCTCTCCGTCTCTCAAAAATAAGCATTTAAAAAACTTTATGAAAGATGGCAACAGAAGATAAGTTTAGAGTGGTAGCTAGGGGATGAAATCATGTAGGACTCTGTGGGATAGAAGATGCTGAATCTTATTCTAAATCCAATAGGAAACTACTGAAGGATTTTAGTCGGGAAATTACATAATCTGATATGTAAATATAAAAGATAACTCTGGCTGCTGGAGAATGGGTTACAGGGGCAGGTACAGGGGATCCAGTGAGAAGTCTACTGCAAGACAACATGGTTGCTTAGACATGGGAGGTGGCCCCGGAGATGGAGAGAAGTGGTTTTGTACGGGATATATTTTGGAGAAAGAGCTATTAAGACTTGCTTATAGTTTGATGTGAGGATTTAAGGGAAAGAAGAATTAATGATGACTTACAATTACATATTTGAGCAACAAGTTAGATGTTGGTCCCAGTTATTGTGATGGAATATGAGCATTTGGGAGGAAGAGACAGGAGAAGAAGGGAAACTGAATTATGTTTTGGATATCTTAACTTTGAAGTACCAGACAAGTCAAGTGGAGATATCAAGCAGGTGTTTAGAGATACGCATCTGAAGGTCAAGAAGAGAGATGGGACTAGAGATGTCAATATGGGAGTTAATGTTATAGGGATGGCATTTAAAGCCATGATATTGGCCATTGTTACTTGAGGGAAGAAAATAGATGGGGACTAGGGGCTGAGAAAGGGCGCTTAAGGTACCCCCATCACCTAGGGTTGAGCACAGGAGGAGGAGGAAGAGAAGCCAGTCCAGGGGTAGAGTGGAGGAAATGCAGGAGAGAGAGATATCAGAGATGTTAAGAGGAGAATCTTAAGAGAAACTGGTCAATGGTTTCAAACGTTCTAACTACATGTGGTAATATTGTTAGTTTAAGACTATTTTAAGTATTGATACAGCCATACATTTTCCTTTTACAGTTCACCAAAGACAGAAGCTGTGTCTTCCATATTATCCTTTCTCCTAGCATGGAATGACTTAGAAGTCATTCTGGTTGGGAAAGTAAGGGTGAGGTGAGGGAGGGAAGTTTGAGACAAGAAGAGAAGGCATAAAATAGGTGTTTCAGAGGGTAGAGATAGTAGCTTCTGAAATATTCTGAGTAGATGTGAGCCTGCACGCTTGTGAGATTCTTCTTGCCATCTTCCTGGATAACAGACGGTCAGTTCTCTAGAGCATCTTAACATCTCAACACACTGAACTGATTCTCTCGCCCCGGCCCTCCTCCACAAAACTCCCCTTCTGCTCTGGGAGTTGTCTGGGAGTCGGCCTGACTCTTCCTGCTCTCATCTTCTGTATCCACCTGAGTAAGTACACAGGCTACCAAGTCAAGAACCCTGGCCTAAACCTGTCCTAGCTCTGAGACCATGAACAAGGCATTTAACTTCTCCTTGCCTCAGTCTCCTTCTCTGTAAAACAAGAATGGACATACCCAAATGCCTCAAGTAATGATAGGCTTCTGTTGTCATTATCATCCTTCACTGTCTCCCAGACAACAAGCTTTTACATATTTAACATCTTCATATCCCTCATATCCAGCACGGTTTCTTTCCATACCTAGTGTGATCACTTTATCTCACATTTTATCTGCATCTAGGGAGCCATAGTCCTGGCTGGAAGATGGCCTTCCTTGCACAGAGGACAGTACAAGTGAAGGCTGAGGCAGACGAATGATGGAAGGACAGTCTCCTGTTCAGGGTTTCGCAAATGTTCACATGCGCACAAGTCACTGGCAGAGCCGTTAACATACAGATTTTGGTTCAGAAGGTCTGGAGGGGCCTGAGGTTCTAAATATCTTTTTTTATTATTGATAGTTTAAAAAATTTCTTTCGTCTTCACAACTCATTATGGGTTACATGCGCATTTTTGGAATTCTCAAATTTGGGAAATCCAAAACTTCTCTCACATGAAAGCTGTATGATGCCAGGTTTTCTTCATGTTTTCTTGTATAGGAACTAATCTTGCCCACTCTGAATTGATGACATTCATTAACCAGGTTGTCGTCAGGCTCCTGTGACAGTAGCTCACTGGCTGTCTACGACGTGTGAGGTGACTCATCAGACATTCCTAAGCTTGTTTCTCCTAACTTGTTTTCCATGTGAGTCTACTGCCAACACCACAGGACATGCTCCTACAGAGACACAATTGCCAGACCCTCGTGGAGCGGCTCCTGATAAGGCGGCAGAGTGAGTGGGAAGGTGAACCCTAAAACGTATTGCACTAAACTCACACTCACTGTATCTCATCAATATTCCCTTAGCCAGACCCCCAAACTGCCAAGTGCCTCTCTAATACCACTACAGAGCATGGGAAATACAACGGGGCGGGGGGGGGGGGGGGGGGGGGGAGAAGAAAGAGACAGCAGCAATAACTGCCTGTAGTTAAAATATCTCACTTCCACAGACTTTATAAAAACACCTGGCCATGTGAACACCCTGCCTGGGGCACCCCAGGGCTGAGGAAGGCACTCATGCGAATGAGTGGTCCTTTGAACTTCATGGCAAACCCATCTCTGCAGAGACACGATCAAAGCTACTGGGATCAATCAGGTGCTGTGTTACCACTTTGTAATGCGCTCTGGATAATCTCTCCCTGTTAATCATCTCGTAAGAAAAGGAAAAGTCCTGGCTAAAACATTCAACTGTCCTCACTGTAAAATATTACCCAGAAACAATGTTTGCCTTGGGCAAAGGCAGCAGCAAATTCACTGAGGAGGCCACCAAAACACATCCTTGCAGCACCCGTACGTGTGTTAGTGCTTGTTGTGTCCTGTAAATTATAATCAGTTCTGGTCAACACTGTTGGCTGCATGGTATGAAGTCCATATGTCTGTGCAGATTTTTCTAAGGTTTCAGAGAGAGGTAAGATAGTTATTCATATAGAAAACACACTGCAGATTTTGTCTGCAGATTATACAGGTCTGAAGCCATTATACTTGGAAAGATTAAGCAAACCAATCCAAATACTGACGTGCTTAGCATGCGGCATTATTGTCAAGATTAGGCTGGATGAAGGGGCGTGCTTTCATAAGAAAGCTTTAAAATATATAAAGAAGTAAGTGATAATTTCATCTGATGCTGAGTCAAGATTAAGAGATGTGAAGAGCATGTAGTTAATGTTCCTTACATATGGGTAACTGACAATCAGAACTCCATGGCCATGAACTTTGGGTGAGAGAGCAAAGTCAGAGCTACGGTGGATAGCTGCAGTATTTTCCTTTCATTGTCAGGAATTACCACCTGAAATAGAGTATATGTTCACTTAAATTATGTTTTATAATCACCTAGAAGATACAGTTTGTTTTGTTGGATGGTATATATTGTTTAATTTTAATTTTCAAATGTCTTTCAAAAAAGATATTTTTTGATGTCTTTTTGTCAGTGTTATCATCTTTGGTGTACTTAGTGGACACTTTTATTATGTTTAGTAAGTGCTTTTTATAATAATAATAATAATAACAATAATAATAATAGTAAATGCCAACAAGAATCACAATTTCTACCAAATTGTTAAATTTCTGGTTCTGTTTCAATGGAAATGGTCTCTCTAAAAATATACTCTTTGCAAACCTGGCACAATTTCTTCCACAAAGCTTGTTTCAAACAGCAATGAATAGAGCAAATTCAACAAAAGGAGCCATTTACCTATAAAACACTGAAGACTTTACTCTGAAAAATCATGCAAAACCATGCAATCTGTGTCGTCTAAAGAATATCTAACAGCCCTACAGATACTGGTCTAATTTTCAGAGGTGGGAAGATAGCCAGCTGGGCCCGGCATTCACCCAAATGGATCTCTTCCTCAAAACCTCATTAACCCTTCCACACCTTAGAGATTGCAATTTCTTTTCTGAATTTTTGTGTTACTAACTTTTGGTCCCACATCATTTTATAATTAAATAACAATACAAAAGAGTATTATTTTAGCCATGTAGTCAACTTGTCTTACTTTTCCAACCAGATTATAATTTCCTAGAGAACAAGACATATGCTTCGTATTCACCTACATTTTCTACCTGCCTAACCTAGAATTGAGTTTTATAATCATGAAATAATTGTTGGATTAAAGTCTATAATTTGGCCTTCTATCCAAATGCTGTTCCAGATCATGGCTCTGGGCTTGAAGGGGATGTCACAGGAATCCCCTTATATTTGTGAATAATCCTTATCAGGGTAGGATACTCATCGCTCAGGCCCCAAACTGCTCCAGTACAAGGCCAACCCACAACACCTAAGCAAATTCAGAATGAAAACTACAATCATGCACCCAGCTTTGGTCCACCTGCCATGTTATGCTTTTGCTGCTGCCAATAAGTGTGACTTTGACTTGTCCCAAATGTTAATGATTGCATTAGTGATTGTGCAGACTCTGTGTTGGCCTGTTAGGAGTCAGTCTAAGGCACTCATATCACCCATAACAACTCTGGCCAGTAAGTTAAAGATGACCTGAATGGCTCCTAGGAAAATGCCATTGGTCACTCCGGCTTAAGTCAGGGACACATTCCATACCCACTTTCCTGATTGGATGACTCCCAACATATGGATAAACGTTCCATGGGGTGAGGGTAACCAAAGGCACCTCATTTTAGGAAGTCCCCTTAAGTCTGAGAGCTACATGTCCTAATGGTGGTGTTTTCCTAAACTCTTAACAAGCGCCCATAAGGTGTAAGGAGGAAGGAAAGGAAGCTAATTCCTGGCTCTTCCACAAAAATACAAATCTGGGGGCTTGCTAGTATGCCCCCCAACAGCAGCTGGCATCCCTCAAGTCGAGACCTACTTGACTTGAGAGATGTCCTTTAACAGTGCAATGTGATTTTCTAGCCAGCTGGTAAAACTTCAGCCTTGGTTGTGGAAGGGTTGCCTGAGAACCGTCAATCTATCTGCTCTGTTTGTCCACCCTACCAGCCGCTCTGGGACCATCCCCTGCTGTTTCCAACAGATTTCTCCATAAATTAAGGGAGTAGCAATCCAATCCTGGTTATATCTGTCTGGCAACAAATGGGAGACCCAATAATTGGTTATATTTAAAGTGCTGATAACAGTTTGAGTGAGCTGCACCAAGTTGTTTTCCTTTATAAGGAGGATACCAGGGATAATCCTAAAGGACAAAGGTCATTATTGTCCCTCCCTTTCTCCATACCACCTTAGGTCTGAGGTGTTCCCTACACAGGTGCTAAAGTTGTTCTCACACCCCATTTCAGTGGTGTAACTTCACTTTATTTCCAATATCCCCTCTACCCCCAAACTTGTCATGTGATAGGTCAGGTCAAATGCAAGAGGTACAAGGGCACTTTTATAGAACTTATAGAGATCTATTGTTGTTACCACAATGGCCTGTGTGGGACCACTGCATGGAGAATCAGTGAGCAGAGCCTTTAGCCAGTAGTCATCGTCCTAATGACCCAGGTCCATGGAAACTCCACAAGATTATCTGAAGACTGAATCAGAATTAGACTGAACACAATAGCCCTAAAAATTACACTGACCAGGTGGGCCTGGGGGGAGGGTGCTGTTAGGGTACGGAAAGAAGCATGATGTCCAGAAATGACCAGGACTGGTTATCAAAGATTCAAAATAGGTTTATATGATTCCTCAGCCCTACATTTGGATCATTACCCAGAAAGTTGACAAGAGAAGATGATCCTTTTCTGGGCATAACTGCATTCAGTGACCAAAATGTCTCACTAAGGTGTGTGGACCAGGAAGAGATAGAATCAGAATTTTTTTTATTTTGAGTTAATTTTTGAAGAGGTTGTTCCAATGCTTAACAATGCCTGTTGCTTGTGGATTGTAGATAGCATGGAAGGTCCATCAGTCCATTCTTGAGTGGTTTTGTGATAAAAGGTATACCTTTGTCAGATTGCAAACATGGCCCAAAAGACCTTTGTCAGATTGCAAACATGGCCTAAAAGTATGAACAAATTTGTTTCAAGGCCTCAATGGTGTGGCTGAAGTGAGTAGTTCAGACTAAAACAGCAACACGTAACCTGAGAAAGTGAGGGCAGTGATGACGTGCCACCCACCAATGGCCCCAAGAGGAGACCAAAGGTCGAATATGGTCAGTCCTCCAGGAGGAAGTATGGGGCAATGCCCCATGCAAAAAATACCCCTGGCATACAAATGGGTCACAAGTCTACAGATGGTGTAGCTTTATGTCAGAAACAATGTTCTTCACGTCTTCACTTTGTGCCCAGGCGACAATTGTAGACATGTTGCCATGTCCAGTATGGACACGGGTTTGGGCCAACATGGTGACTACCTGGGCAGTCAGTACAGGCCCCATCAGTAGCTTGATTCCAGTCAGTATTAAAGAACAGATCCGTACTACAGGCATCTGTGTGAGTAACCCAGATGATTTGATCAGCGGTGTGATTCGTTATCATGGTCTGCAACCCCCCAAATGGGTGTGTTTTATCTGCCAGTTGTGGGTTTTCAAGTAGCAGACCAAAGAGCAAGGCTATCCAAAGAATCAGGAAAAATAGAAGAAGACTTATTAAGAGGAGTACTGGCTAGAGCTGAGAATGGCCTGAGTGCTGTCCACCATGCAAAGAAACCACATCCATTTTCAGTTCTGCTGAGCTGGAGGTGGAACTGAACAGCTACAGAAGCTGAGTGGGTATTGGGTCTGAGCTCAGCCCAGTCGTCAGTGCTCCACACCCAGGCATGTAGTAAATTGGGACTCCCAATGGGCCACCAGCTTTGCTTCAGGTGGCAGAGTGGGAGAGAGATCTCTCAATGGGTGGCTGTGAATTTTTCACGTCAAACTGCAATGCTACTGTGATCAGGCTGGATGTGTTCCTGAAAATGCTATTTCCGTTTGGTAAGTGAGGCTTCTTGGGCCCTTCCTACCTCTTAGTCACCGTGTCTAAGTTGATTTATGCAAAAATGTCAGTATTAGGCCAGATAATTACAAGTTCTCCTTGGATCAGGCACTCAATTTTTACAAGAGCCCAGTTGTAAACTCACAGTTGCTTTGCAAAAAAAGGCATCTCTGGCAGCTGAACTGAAGAGGTCCAAGACCGAAACTCCAACAGGTGCTTCCAGAAAGAGGCTGCCTCCCTTCCCAGGCTGTAGTCACCAAAAGCATCAGTCACAAAGGCTTGTAGAACAAGGGGTCACAGAGGTTGTGGGGCCTTCAGGGTTGAGTGTGCACAGTTGCTTGCTGGAGGGCTTCCAACATAGCCTATCAGTTTGGGTCCCTCTCCAGAAAGCTGACTTGGGGGCTTGTGATACGAAGACCAAGGAGAGTGCCCAAGTGGGGCACACACCTTCCCTAATACTGAAGGAGTAAACTGGGCACTGGGCCTCCTTTTTGGTGGCGGGGACAAAGAGGTGGAAGGCTTCCCTTGTCTGAGTGATCTTGAAGAGATAAAGTAAAGGTATGAGTAGAAGCAAAATCCTTGTCAGGGGTTGGATCCAAAGAAGGATGAGCCCTGGGGCAGTACCTGGGAGAGAAAATGAGCATCAGGGAAACAGTTTTTATTGTGGTGAATGTAAATACTAGAGGATTTAAATGCTGATGGTAAAAAGCTAGGAAGGTAAAAGAAGAAATGAATACACACGCACACGCACACAGACAGTTTGAAGATTCTGGACAGAAGAAGCAGGAAATCAATTAAGAACACAGCCGGTCAGGATTTCAGAATAGAACTGAGAGAGGATAATTTCTTTACTACACATTGTCCTGTTAGATTATATATATACGTGCATATATATATATGTGTGTGTGTGTGTGTGTGTGTATATATACGTATATATATATATACATATACATGCATATATATACACACACACACATATATATATGCACACACACACACACATATATATATATATATATAATATTACATTACATTATATATGAATGAAATGGGACCAATAGAAAGATGGTAAGGATCCAAAGGAATGAATGATTAATTATTTAAGTTTTAAAACTAGACTGTATTTTGTGCTTGATAACAAACTACAAGTTATGGCAATAGTCCCTCGAAATAATATATTTCAATCTCCTAATTTAACTGGCCTCAGCTCTAATGACTCATCGTTTCTTCCTAAGATATCTGCCAATTTTCAAGAAGTATTTAGACCTTCCTAATCAGCTTAAAATACTTCATTTCAGGTCATAAAATTCCGTGTCACCTTTACCTTGCCTTCTGACACATTCTGCTTTTTTGCAGCCTGCACTAACCTTGAGTAGATTATGTTAAAATGTGCAGTAACTGAACCCTTCTAGAGCTTTGTGTTGTACCTCAAAATAAGGTAGCTTCCCATAGTCTGATTTAATGAGCATAAAGTATGTGAATACATATTCAAGGGTCTTAAAAGCAACTGAAAAAAGAAAATAACCACCTTATAAAGAAAGCTCAGTTAATATATTTGTTAGATGCTGGTGTAAGCAGAAGTTACATATAAGTTACATATAAAAGAAGTTACATAAAAACACTTCTATAAAATGCTAAAGATTGTTATTCATATTCAAAATACAAGTTTACAAGGAGCATACCATGCCAGGCTGGATAATCACAGAAGACAGAATGTATCAGTTTACTCTGACTTTAAAAAATCACTAGAGAGCATTGCTCTGACAAGGCTGATTTAGACAGTAAACAATGATCTACTTACATTATTGTAGAAAGGATATCCATGAGATCTAGGTTAACAAGCTACAAAGTACATTTTTATTGCTTAAAGCAGCAACTCAGAATTGTTTGAAGTAAAAGACTTCTATTTTTAAACTACTGCAACATTTAAAGCTGGATTTTCAATTTGTCAACCTATCTAAAAAACTGAATATAATAGCCTGATTAGTGGCAAGCACAATTCAAGGAAAGTTTTTTTTTAATGGATCAATGGTGTAGAAAATTTGGTATTATCTAACCAGACTTAGAATAGAGTGTATATTGTAGAACGATATAGAGTTCTTTCTTCCTTGCTATAACTACCTTGATGAATAATAGTTAAAAATGTACACCAAAAGCCTGAGGGTCATAATGGCTTATCAAGTGAGATGACTTCTTCTTCATTTAATCCAGCTTGACACTCTCATAGTGTCATTATTATGTTGCTATTATAATGCTTATGTTTATGACAATTTTATACTTAACTATCACAGGAGGATTGGGTCTAAAGGCCAAAATTAGCCTACTAAGAAAGGTTCTAATCTGATAACCATGTCAAAGGAATGATATCATGAAAGGATATGATTTTGAAATACATAACTATGTCCTCTTTCCTTGCTAATTTTTATAAATTCTAACCCTCTTTCATATTGGGCCAGCAGCTAGATCTTGTCACCTTCGGGAAGGATTGTTAGAGCAGAAAATTAGAGAAAAGATCTTCGAAATTAGAGAAAAGATTTTCGTCTTCTAAGTTCCTGGGCATTGGTTTTTCCAAAGCTAAAGGATATTGATGGGAACCCAGAGCTCCATGTGGAAATGTCTGCCTACGGACACGCTCTAGCACCTCTAGCCCACAAGGGCAGAGGGTATTCTCCAGGCTGAGGCAGGGAAGAGTCATGGTGAGCCTACAGAAGGAGACTCTGCTCTGACCCTCTTTTCTCTCCGCATTTCCCAAAGGCTGAGGTCTTGGAGTGGAGATGATGACATAAGCCTAAGAGCAGAAGTGATCTGTTGCCTCTCTCTTAGAAAAGGTCCGGGAAGGGAGGCAAAATTCCAGGTTCCTCTGCAGGCCAGCAGGTTGATTTCAAGATGACAGAAGGCTGCAGACAGAGTTTCCTGAAGCTGCAGCAAGATATGTTGTGACTGTGGTTGGCACAGGACACAAGAAGGGTCCATGGGCCCAAGTGGACTTTTGTGGGGATGTGAGGGATGTCAGAGCCAAACGGTTATCTCCATGATCACACTCACAGACAGCTCACGAAAATCGGTCCCTCACCCCATAATCAGTGATGGTTAAACCTGACCCTGGGAATGTGTTGAAGAATGATGGTGGGACTGGGGTGCCTGGGGTGACTCAGTCAGTTAAGCGTCTGACTTTGGCTCAGGTCATGATCTCTCGGTTTGTGAGTTCAAGCCCCACATTGGATTCTGTGTCTCCCTCTCTCGCTGCCCCTCCCCAACTCACACTCTGTCTCGCTGTCCCTCAAAATAAATCAATATTTTTCAAAAATTAAAAAAAAAAAAAGAATGACATTGGGGCTGAGACCAGAACTTTCTGAGATTATCTCAAGATTCAACTTCAATTTGGTGGTAAAATAGCCACATTTCTTAACATTTTTTATTATGTCCTGACAGAAGTCTCAGAAACAACTTTAGTTCTTTCTCTCTGAATATTTGTAGGAAGTTTGGTGGTGAAGACTGATTCCCTGGAAACACCTTGACAACCGCAGAACTGCCTGCCATGCAGTGCTATCCCAAAACCACCGGTGGTCACACGTCCCAGGGGGGCCATGTGTAGAAAAGCATCTGCCATTAGTTTTCTCACTGAGATTCCAGAGAACACATGAGAAGGACACACAACCATTTTTCACTCAAACCATCTTTCACTTAATTGATAAAGACCATCCACGAAGACCTTGCTTCAGTCTGACGGCCGATAAGAAACACTCCTGCAACACGGAAGGAACAATTCAAGTATAACTGAGGTTACACAATTATTTTGTAGATAACATTTCTTCTTTTCTCCTTAGAAATTACTAAAGTTACAAAAAAAGGTCAATACTATCTACAATTTATAGTATAGAATTAGTATAGTATAGTACAGAATTTATCCCTGCATGCTTATTTATCTCAAGGAAAAAGCAAAGGGAGTGGACACTCTCCCCCAGATTTGTGTAACAAAAATAAAACATGAAAATAAGTTTCCAAGAGACAAAACTTAATTGGTGATCCCTTGAAGACTGTAAAATAATTACTAAATAAAATGAGCTGAAGAGTTCTGGGATCTATCTGCTGCCTCTAGCTCTTCCATTCCCACTGCCACAAAAATGGCGGTCATGCTTCAAGGAATGAAGACTCAGACCTCCGAACTTGCTAGGAGACCCTGTGCCTGATGGTTATGAGAAGTCATCTGCAGCGCCATCAGGCTCATGGGCTACATAAGAATAAAACAGGTTTTTGGAAAAGAACAACCCACAATAAACGAGGCCAGCACAGGGGGCCAGGAGGAAAGAGGCAGATAATGAGATGGCAGAGGAGGGGGAACCAGGGCTTAACCTGACAAGGATTGGCTGGGGAGGCCCGAAGAGAATCGGGCGATGGAGTTAACAAGAGCAACAAGGGGAAAAAAAGCTTCCAGAAAGAGGGGTGGGTCAAACGTGAAACACTACAGATGACGGGAGAAAAATATTCCTTGTTCACAGTTTGTGATCCCAGTAGTGCTTATCACAATGCTGTGTGTACAATAACCTCTACCAGGACTTGAAGATGAAAATTTAACTCAAAAAATGAAATGTACTGAATTTGCCCCAAGACTGCAAAATATTAAGAAACCGATAAAATCAGAGACATAATTTAAAAGAAATTATTAAATATAAAATCAACCTCTAAACTGCTTAACATTATGAAACAATGGAAATAAGCAGAGAACCAAAATCGTCTAGGACATGGGAAAACATGTGTAATGTGCCAGATAGTTTATAAGTATCAGAAAACTTGTCTTTATAATTATGAGAAATAACACTGAAGAAAAAAATCTAACCACTTAAATAACGGCCAGCAAAAGAGACAACAGACCCCAGTGGTTTACACCACGAAAGAAATGAAAGAAAACGTGTTTATTGGGCATTTCCTACTTGCCAATTTCTGTAATATCAGCAAATACATCTAATATAATATCAGCAAATTATGTGAAAGCTGGCTTTAAGAAATCTGATGAATTTCTGATGAAATCTGATGAATCTGAAAAAATCTGGTAGTGACATAATGAAATGTAGGACTTAAGCGACTGTTCTAACTATTTAAAAATTAGTCGCGTTCAGTAAATAGTAACTGAGCTACTGTCAAGACATTCCAAGGGCTGGGGTGTATCTAACGCTGCACGAAAGGAAGACAGCCCTGCTCAGACAGTTTATTTCAAGCCTGGCCTTGGCCAATGTTCATAAAAATGCTTGGGACTCATTCAGTTGATCGGGTTTAGGAAAGAAGGATTCAGGGTGGTGAGGGCTGACACGGGGATGGGCAAGTGACATGGGAATGGTTCACCCATAGGTCAGGAAAGGCTTCCCAGACAAAAGTGGTGTGAGTTTGAAATCTGAGGAAGGCACAGATACCTGGATGTCAAAGAAAAACATGTCCCCCCGGGGGTGGTGTTCCCAGGGATGGGTCTCATCAGAACTGAGCAGATCTGTTCCTCAGGATTCATGCCCAATAGGAGGGCTTTACATGAGACAGAAGGTCTACTGTCCATTGTGTGTGGACAGCATGCTTTGGATTCCCTTTCTTCAGCCCAAATGACTACTGATAGGTGCACACCTTTGCAAATCTCTTGAACATTATTACTGGAAATACCCACTTTCTTAATACCTTATTCACATGCAGTTGTTGGAGCACTGATACTCATCTGTCCTCCTAATTTAAATTTCCCATTGGATTAGGGCCATTAATACCATCTTTTTTCATAAGCACTTACCTTTTGTGTGTGGGTATATGTGTGGCTTAGAAACGAAAGCTAGACATCATTTGTAGCCCCAAAGGAAACCAGGTTCATTAATGAGCAGCAATCATTGTAAATGTGTTCATTTTGAAGCCAGCCATCAGACAGACCTTGAAGTAAGGCCCTAAGCCAAAAATCCAGGCTTTAAGTTTTAATATACTCTGAATAGGCACAATCCACAGAATAAAGTACATGCACTAAAGCTGGCCAAGACTGTGATCCATATACTGGCTTTTTAAATCCTAGGTTATACCTACGTACCCTTATCAGCATCACGATTAGACGCTACCATGACCAGGAAAATGACATCCATATCTAAATAACATCTAGAGTATTTGTCTTTCTGTGGACACGATGTACTATATCATGTACACATCTACTTCCTCTAACACAATACTGCTGACATGGGCTGGGAGTGCATTCCTGAGGCATGCTTTCCTGGACATCTCTGATCTGGCTGCTGTGGATGTGGTCTAACTTACATGAAGCCCTATTAATAGTAAAGTGACTTGTAGTTTTAGGGGACCTAGGAAGAAGAATTCAAATAAGAGCAATTTGTTTTTTACCACATAGTTTTGTAATATATATGAAGCACAACAATTTATAGAAATTTTAGCTAAGTTTTATACTAAAAGGAATATAAATTTTCTTTTTCTTTTCATTTTTTTTTAAGTAGGCTTCATGCCCAGCATGGAGCCCAACACGGGGCTCAAAATCATGATTGTGAGATCAAGATCTGAGTCGAGATCAGGAGTTGGGTGCTTAACTGACAGAGCCACCCAGGCGTCCCTAGAAATTTTCATTTTGTCTTTTTACAAATATTCTTGTTGTAATAGTCATGGCTGACCTTACTCCACATATTCTAGAGTTGCTTGAAAAAAAAAAAAAAACATTTCACCATTTCTTTTTCACAAACACGCAGAACTTTGGGGTGCCTGCCACTGTCTACCACAGATATTCCCAACTACAAGGCATTCATTCTTTTGTAGAAGATTATATGAGAGACTTTCTTCTTTTCCCTTCTTGGCTTCTTCTATAATAGACAGAAATACACACTGGTATTTCATTATATGTAACAAAGGTCCTGAGTAAATCTATCAAAAACCCAAGTCACCTAAGGGATAATTCTTTCCAGTAGATTCCAGTAAGGGGTCACATCACCCACAAATTTCTGAGCAAGTTACTCAGCCTTTTATGTGGCAGTGTTAAATAAGTTTTGCTGAATTGAATTAAAAATCTAACAGTTCCCAGCATAGCTACTTTTTATTCAGGGACATGAATACAGGCTGCAATCAGAGGCCAGAGGATCAGACCTTCCGGCTCCCAGCCATGCCTGCCAGCTGAAAATTCATTCCCACACATGGGCATGTCGGAGGCAACCATTTCTCGTAGGAGTACATTTCTGCAACCCTGTTCTCTTCCCTCTGGTCTCCTTCCTGTTTCAGAAGGAAACAGCAGTCCAGTGTGGAGGACATAACGGGTTCCATCGTGGCAGAGGCAGCAACAAAGAGCTGACCTTTGTCTTTTCCAATGGGCTGGTTTGACTTTGACATAGAGGGAGGGGGCTACAAAGTACCTAGTACCTACTATATGCCAGTGCTCTGCTAAGTGCTTTAAAAGATACTTCCATACACATCCCTATAGACACTTTATGACAGAGGCATTTTATAGATACATTCGGAAACTGAGATTCGGAGAATTAACTCATTCAAGTTCAGTGCTCTTCCCAGCTCTGTAAGCTGCCAGACCACTGTTCCTCCTCACCTCTTGTAGGTAAGGTGCCTGGAGATAAGATGCAGATAAGTCTCCATCTGTCTCTGTTGACCTCACTCGCTGTCCTATCGCATGGACTCATCCAGGTCCTGGCACACAGCAGGTCCTCAATAAATATTTGTTGAATGAGTGAAGTCTCCTGTTTACTCTAACCACTGATTAAAACCTTTACTAGATTAGCTTATGTCCTTTATTGAATTAATCTAAAATCTGTACATTGTGGCAGCATCAAACTGATCCAAAGGAAAAGAATAGATCACTTTTGGCACAAGCCGTGCACTACCACCAATGACGTCCTCATAGGGGAGCAGGATGCCTAGACAGAGACCGGATACCAGGCCAATCAGGCTAAAAATCACGTCATGCTTACTTTTTGACCAATAGACACGATGAAGCTTTGAATAGCTTGAACTTTCTGAGCATGGAGGGGAGGTAAATCATATATACCTTTTGTGTTGTCTTCTCCCTCAGCAAGGCACAATTTTTATGAAACAGAGGACTGCAGACTCTAATGTTAATAATAGACTATGTCTCCTCAGATACAACTAGCAATAAAGTATTTATTTTATAAAATGTATTTTACATGGAGCTTAATATGTTCTTTTGTGAACTGATGGGTAATCACATCAGGGCTTAATTTATGAGGAATATTGTGCAAACTAAGAGGCTTTTTTCCCCTAAGTTTTAAGGTAAGGGAGGTTGTGCTAAAACAGTCTGAAGTTCTTTTGTATGCAATTACATACCACAGGAAATGTAATATTCAGTGGATAAAAATTTAAGCAGCACTAAAATTTTAATATTAAATACAAAGAGCCACTCTATAATAGCAGTAATATTTCTGGAACACAAACTAAGAAAAGCAAAACATCCTTAGTTACACTTGTCGTCATAATCATTCACTTCACTAAGATTTAGAATGATGCAGGGCTTATGTGTGCATATGTGTGCATATATATATATATATATATATATATATGCACTTAATATATATGTATGCACTTTATATATATATTAAGATTAATGTACGAATCATGCTAAGCTATAAGCTAAAAGCAATATACGGTGCGAAGCTAGAGGATTAATTTTTAATTTGTCCCACATGTATTAGCTCTATGTCCAAACACAAAGGCCAGAAAACTTCCAAATATCCCTAATAAGATACCTTAATGTATAACATGACTAATTCTGTAGACAGTTACACAGATAGATAGATATAGATATATCTTTCCTTTTAAAAATCACCAAAAATGAATTACTTTATCCACCATTTTAAAAACATCAAACATTCCATAAAAGTAAAATATTTTGCCTTTATTTATTAAAATGTTTTTTGTTATTATTTTATTCGAGGAAGAACTAATCATTAGGCCAGTTTATTAGTGTAGTTTTATTTAAGGAGAAACATTAAAAATTAAGTTCATAATAATAATTTTCATCTCATTATTACTTACATCCATGACTTTCAAAAACTACTGTTGTTATAATTTAATATCAATTTCGAGGTTATAATTTTAAATATTAATTTTATTATAAAAATATGAACTGTGATATTGTATCTCACCCACACTAATAGGTACAAACATCTAAAGTTACGCTTACAATTCACAAATATAAAAAAAGTCTCAGAAGTTTAAATACTGTGCTTTTGTTCATAATATTTAGAACTCCCAAGTACATTCTAAATTTAGTATTTAAATAGTTAAATGAATCTATCTCTCACCTTAGGTAAAGTTCCCAAAATAATGTTATAAGAGATAATTTAAGGTATTCAATTTAGTTGCCATGGTGACTGTTGCTATCTAATAGTTTAGGGATAGGAAATTGTTCATTGGGAACTGTAATTCCATAAAGAAAAAGATTAATCTTAAGCTCTTTAAAGCAAAGCAAAAACAAAAACAAACCTTCTGATATTTTATGGCATATCAATTCTTCTGTGCTAGACAGTGAGGAAGAAAGGGCATTTTGGACCAAAAGACTCTGCATAACATTTTCCTTAAAACATTTCTATAATATATAAACATATCTGTTGTGTATTTAGCCCCGATCAGTCCATGTGTGATTGAGGACTCCTGGACATTAGAATGAATTTGATGTGCACAAGAAAGAGTGGAAGTTCACAAGGTTCTGTTCTGTTGGTTCTGGATGAGTCCACCTGCTGGCAGCTGTGGTCACCATGTTCTCCTCTGCATTATTAGAGGGCAAGAGAAGAGAATGATTCCCAGGGGAGTTGCCCTTCTCACTACTGGCTTCCCCCTTATCAGAAGAAAATTGGAGTGTGGCTTCAAGTCTCCTGGAATGCACCTACTGTGAGGTTCTACCTACAATTGTTTTCATTTGTGATTTACAAAAGGCTGGCCATGAGTATTTAAACTCTACCCACTACCCCATGGCTGTATCCCACATGGTTATAGTGATACTCAGGAGGCACTGTGACTTGTACAGCTCTTGCCTAGGAAGGGAGGTGGGCGGTGAAGGATTAAATTGCTAGGAGACCATTTCTAAACTTGGGCTATCTAGGCAAGGAAAAGCATACAGATGTGCCTTCTCATCAATGTAGTTCACTTTAAACAAACATGAGGTACGGTAATTAGAGACAGACCCAGGACCTCAAGCTCCAGGGAAATGGGGGAAAAAAAGAAATATTTCTAAGATCAAATAGTGAGTAAGCATAGGGCAGATCATATTGGAGGAAGAAAGTCTCCCTGGAAATACAATCATTGATAACTATTTAAAAATAAAACTTGGAGCATTAATGAATACGAAGACTGATCATTCTTTGCATTTAGTATTAAGTACTCTGAGTGAAGGACACAAGTATTACAGCAGCACTTTGCAAGGAAGACCCCCTTTGAACATAGACCCTATCTTGCATAAAGAAGAAAACAGGTAGCTAATGAAGAACTTGTGTTCCTCCACCCACTTCTGACTAAGGGTTTAAAAATTCTTCAGTGAGAAAAGATGGAGATATACAAACACAGTACTACACAGGAGTTATAGATGAAGAGGTTTTGTGTGTGTGTATGTGTGTGTGTCCACATACATGCCACACTCTATTCTTCCCTCTGTTTCCAAGTGCTTTGGTGCCCTGCTCTCATATATATGTGTGTGTATATATGTATATGTATATGTATGTATATGTATGTATATATATATATACACATACACACATACACATATATATGTAAAGTTTATTTTTATTTATTTTGATAGAAAGATAGAAAGCAAGTGGGGAGGGGCAGAGAGAGGGAGACAGAATCCCAAGCAGGCTCTGTGCTGTGAGCACGGATCTGATGTACACTCGAACTCACAAACCATGAGATCATGACCTGAGCTGAAGTCAAGAGTCGGACACTTAACTGACTGAGCCACCCAGGTGCCCCCAACTTGTGGGATGATTCTGACTGGCCTTTCTCCACGATGAATTAATAAAATCCAATCTCCTTGTTGAGGGTTCATTAGACAGAGATTCACAGGGAGAGAAATAAGAAGTCTTCTGACTTAGGAACCATGCTCCCATATGATTTTTCACAAAAGTCCTGAGCTTGAAGATTACTGGGGCATTTTCCTAGTCTAATTGATTAGCTGACACTTTGTTTACTATTTTTCCATCGTCATCTCATGGACAGAGCCTTGGAGTGAAAACTCTAAGGAAGATGGACGGATATAAGATTCATGCCCCCAAATGCTAGCTCAAAACCCTAATTGATGTAAAGAAATAAGAAATTACATGCCAACACTCACAAAATGGTAGGCAAACTGGCAGATAAGGTTGGAGAGGAAAGATTAAAGCAATTTGTCTTATTAATACAACTTTAAGATATCTGAGCATTGGGTTGGGTAGGAAGTAAAGTATTAAAAAAAATCTCTGAATCTCTGAACTATTTGACAACCTGCCCTTCATCTGGGCTTTTTTTTTCTCCCTCATGTTTTTGCTTGCTCTGTCTGATTTAAAACACAAAGCAAGTGTAAAATAGTCCATTCCAATATTGAGTTTATGCAAATCCCTAAAGTAATCAATACTGTTAATATGAGGTCTAACATGAAAGTGCATGAACGAAGAGAACCTGAGTCGCAAGAAATCTGAGAGAACAGGCAGTTTAGCCCTTCCATTTGCCATTGAATAGGCAGCAATACCCTGCCTCCCCTACTTTATTCCCCCCCACATCTAGTGTTGGGTCAGCCTATCAAACTGTTTTCAAGGTAGCTTGATAGGGGTGTCTGGGTGGCTCAGTTTGCTGAGCGTACAACTCTCGATTTCGGCTCAGGTCATGATCTCACAGTTCATGGATTCAAGCTCTGTGTTGGGCTCCATGCTAGATGTGGGGCCTGCTTAAGATTCTCTCCCTTTTTCCCTCTGCCCCACTTGAACTCTCTCTCTCTCTCTCTCTCAAAAAAGTGGTTTGATAATAAGATGAGAATCACTGAAAGTTTTGGTGCCAAATTGGGTTTTAAGCTAGCTAGTATCTAGAATATTTATCATATTTTAGAAGTAGCATTAACTCTTTCCAGGTTCATCAGAATAAAATTAAATGTATTTATGCTTTAGTGCATTTAATGGCATTCAGCATCTATCAGGACCTAAGAAGTTTGTCCTAGTTTACATCACTGATGATTTCCTGCCAAAACAATCACCAGTGACATCTACTAATGATCTCTAGTGATCTCTAAATAGCCTTTGTTTTGGAAATTTTGACAATTTAACGTTCCTGCTATTGACCAGGTTACATAACTTCTTAGCATTACAGTAAGAACAATTAAACGCGTTCTCACTGACTTATGGAATACTCAGCTAAGACGTGCACATATTTATTTGCTGAGTGAATTAAAGTGAGGGTCTAATAAGAAATCTATTAAGATTTTACCACTAAAATTTAGAAAATAATAATGAGTGGTCCATCTTTAATGAGTGAGTCAAGTATCTACCAGGTACTGGGCACTGTCCTAGGTACTGTGGAACCAGTAGAAACAGACATGTGCCCTCACACAGCACATGGCTCAGCTACTTAATTGTTCATAGGGCAACTTTAATTTATTCCATCTGTTACCTGGAAAAAAAAAAAACTTCTCTTGGCACTTTACATATTTATTTTTATTATTTCTTTTTTACTTAAAAATTTTTTTGATGTTTTATTTATTCTTGAGAGAGAGAGAGAGAGAGACAGAGCATGAGTGAGGGAGGGGCAGAGCAAGAGAAGGGCATAGAAAGCAGACTCCAGGTTCTGAGCTGTCAGCACAGAGCCCGACGTGGGGCTCGAACTCACGAGCCGTGAGATCATGACCTGAGCTGAAGTCAGATGCTCAACCAGCTGAGCTACTCAGGAGCCCCTTTATTTCTTGATAACCATATCTCATACATATAAATAATACATTTAGATTGGGGGGATCATATCAGGAAGCAGGTAGGCTTGGCATTAATTTCTAGGATTTGAATCAGAGTCAGGTTTACACTGTACTGTAAATTGCTTTTTTGCACATTAAACTAGTTTTTGTACTTTCACTTAATTGACTAATTATCTTCTCAAATATACTAATAAAATTGAGCTTCCGACCTAGTGATACTCAGGCCTTGAGGCCAAAATCTAAATAATAATGAGAGATAATAAGGTACTGCACTACATTTGAACACTTATTCCCTGAATCTCTATAAACTTCTCTTTATGCAAACTGCCCTTGGAAGACACTTAGGTCTTTTTTTTTTTTAACGTTTATTTATTTTTGAGACAGAGAGAGACAGAGCATGAACGGGGGAGGGGCAGAGAGAGAGAGGGAGACACAGAATCGGAAGCAGGCTCCAGGCTCTGAGCTGTCAGCCCAGAGCCCGACGCGGGGCTCGAACTCACGGACCTCGAGATCGTGACCTGAGCTGAAGTCGGACGCTTAACCGACTGAGACACCCAGACGCCCCTAACACTTAGCTCTGTATAAAGGGGAGGTACGTTCAGCGGGATTGGTGGTGAGTGCTATGAAAGGAAAATTTGGATCTGTATTTGCAATTTTTCTTCATAAGGTTTTGCCAAAATAATGCAACTATAGAAATTACCTACTTTTTTCTTTTTTCTTATGAAGGTTTCTTATACTTTGTACAAGTTCCATTATACTTTTTAAGAGGAGTTTCTAATTTCCTAATGTACATATATACTGGTGGACATGAATATACATACGAAATTTTCTCAGTGTAATCATGTTCTGCTTGCTGTTTTTTCCTAATATGTTCCAAAAAATGGCAGACACAAAAATGTTAAATCATAACTCAATCAAATTGTGTATATATTATTTTTTTAAAAGAATGAAGGTCAGTTGGGCAGGAAAGGAAGGTCTGGAAATGGACAATTACTTCATAGACAGAAGTAGGCAGAGAATGACACATTTAAATATCTTCTTCATTCTTGATTCTCAATTCAACATTATTAATTTTTGTTGGTATGTGTTTGTAATAGTAATAGCATTCTAGTATTCAATTATTAGAAATATTATTTACTTAGAATTATAAATCTATATTTACAGAATGAAAATATTTTAATAATACATTTATTAATTGACCAATATTTCCTTTAGATTTTGGTTAACCCCCAAAAACTCATGGATAAAGAGAACAATACCAGTCTCCTTTATTGAACACTTACTAGTTTCCAAGCAGTGTGCTAATTGCTTTGTAAGCATTCCCTGTCTGCAAAAAGAAAATAAGTGAAAATGTTCTGAAGTAATGCAATGGTACATAAGAGTAAATACAGTGACAGTCACCTGGATGTCCACGGTCATAAAATCCAGGAGAGGCTCCCAAGAATATTTCCATTCTATCCCCAGAGGCTTCAAAAAGAGGACATTCATGCTTCCTAGAGGCAGATGAATTTTTAATGTGTCTTCCAGCTCAATTACTCTATGATTCACCTTATTGTTATAAAACCATATAGACTACAATTCCCTAATATAGTGATCAAGAAAAAATAGAGAATATTAAACAATCGCAAAAATGCTCCATATACTCTCAAGAGAATTCATGTTATATTTTCAGGTAAATTTTTAATTACTTGCAAATTAGTTTAGTCTTATGACAGATTATTTTTTTGCTGAAGATGTAATTTCGTTGTGCATATGGTATTATTGACAATGAATCTGTCAAGAATCGGGGTTCATATTTCCTAGCTTTCCAACTTTGAAATTATATTAAAACTAAATCTGTGACATTTTACAAACTCCTCAGAAAACTTGTAAGGTATTAATCTTACCGGGGTAAATACAAGGGCCTGAATACCCTGCCATGGCTTGATGTAACTATCGCATTTATCTGAGCAAGAGCAGAGCACACATTTATTAGTCTCTGGCCTATCTCTTCCTTGAATACAAAAAGCATTGTCTTTTCTGACAATAGGCTGAATGGGAAAGTAAACATCATGAAAATTAAACCTCATAAAATAAGGATTAGCAAACTTGAAACTAATAATATACCGTGAACTCTACATCTTTCTTGCTCTGATTTATTATTCCCAAGTAATAACGATCAGCCTTTTGCAGACAAGGTATTCCATTGGGATATACTCAGAAAACGTGCTCTAAGACGTTAAGGATAAGTTAGATTGATTGAATCACAGTATCAAAGAATGTTCTGAGCCAGAAGGGATCTTGAAGCCAATCTAGCCCAACCCGTTCATTTTACTGATGACCAAGTGCGTTCACAATTATTTTGGGATTTGTCCTTGCTGCTGTTCAGTGGCAAACTAGGACAAGTCTCGGCCATTCTCTCTACATTCCAGGAAGATCCATAAGGTATCAGTACCCAGCAGCACTAAAACAATACTGGCAAGAGGGTACTCTTCCTTTCCTGCTTCGCTGCATAAGTGGCACCTAAACATGAAGAATAAGCACAGATGCCACAGCTGGCAATCTGATCTGGGTCCTTGATGTGTATGCTGTGGGTTCTTTCTCAGCAGCTACAGACGTTGATCCAGTGTCAATTAAGTTGTCTAAAAGGAATTTGATTTCAGGTTCTCACGCAAAGTTGGAAGAGCCTGTGTCCTTATTCAGCAGTGAATTCAGAGTGTTGGTTTGGGATTGTGGAAAAATTCCTAATTATCCCCTATCCATAGGGAAAAGGGTGTTTCCCTTGCAGATCCTGTGCGCACGTCGTCGGGGAGGGGCTTACATAGTCCTCAAGCGTGAAGGAAGGAGAAAGGGAGAGCCAGAAAGGAAAGATGTGCTGTTAGGAGAGTGGGGGGGTGCAAGCTAAGATATGCTATTAGAGAAAGTTCTCCTCTCTAAACAGTGAGAGACAGACCGTCTCTATCCTTTATCCCTCTGAGGAGCACAGCATCCAAGGGAGAAAGACTGGCTCCTTACCTGACCACTGTGCTTCAGCCCCTGGCCCTCTGTAGCTCTTAGTGAGCACTTACTATATACCAAGTACTAGGTACTTTCCTCACAAACCCATAATTTATTTCTGTTTTAGAAAAAAGAAACTGAGGTCAAAAAAGGTAAATGCCTTGTTTATGGTCACTCTAGCAAGTGGAAAACTGGATTTAAAACCAGACTGTAAGGCTTGCATGCCCGTTGGCCTTCCAGAGCACGAACCGCCTCCCGTCCGGCAGAGGTTCTGGCAGGCTCACCTTTCGGACTGGCCCTCTGAGCACCGCGGTAGAACAACCGATTCACAAAGGCATGTGCAAAGGCATCTGCTAGCTGTTCAAGGGTGTCTGAAAATCCTTTGAAGTAAAGCCTTTCCTGATACGAGAGGGAAAGCTTAAAATAAAAATTGTCTAGAAAAATGAAAAGTCACCTTGAAGGGAAAACGGAAGATAACAACACAAGGTTAAGATTTCTTGTCTCCATTTTATTGATGAGACAAGTAAGACTCAAAAAAGATCTAAAAATTGCCCAAGAGCAAACAGAAGGTAATGAGCATTGAGGAAAGAATTAAGTCAAGGTCGGCTAGGCTGGAGGGCCAGGTTCTTTTCCTCCATGAGGCTGCCTTCTAGGACCAAAGGTCACAAGAGGCCTCCTTTCCTGCAGGAGGAAATGGGTGTTCTGACTGGTAGAAATTCCCAGGATACTGGGGGGGGGTCACAACCTGATTCTCGGGACCCGTTCATGGAGATATGTGGGTGCAGCAGGGAGGAAACTTTTTTTTTTATTTTAAAATCTGATTTCAGTTTGGGGCAGTTGTTGTAGGAAGACTATATTTCTCTTCAGCATAGTTCCTCTTTTAGTAAGGAAAATATCTCGGATGCCTTTTGATACAGAAAGATGGGCCTGTGAACTGTCTGAAAGGGAGGAGAGACACAGAGACTCAAGTTGCTCTGCATAACAGAGAGGAATTCTGAAGCGCTCTAAGGTAGGAACCACCGACTCTACAGGATGTAGAGCCAGAAGAGAAGGCTGGTCTTCACCACCGTGATGTCTGGAGTTCATAGAACTATTTATCCATTCTGTACTGCTAGTCCCAAGCCTTCAGTTAAAAAGACAATCTGCTACCATTGATTTGTTACTAGAGTGTTGAGAGAGAAATGGCAGCAGCGATGGGAGAGATAACCAAGAAATACAAATAGAACAAAAGTAAGCAAGCGAAGGAAATAAAACTCCAAACAAGAAAACACTGGGCAGACCCTGAGGCTCCTGAGCGTGCATGAGATAAATGCTGAAATCACCTTCCTGGGTTCCCAGGTGGGCCAAAGGCCTGGAGAGCACTCAGGTGACACATCCCAGGTGCACTCTGCGTGTCTAACACAGATGCACCTGCAAAGGGACCTTCACAGGAGAAGAAAGACAAGGACAACCAGGAGCTCTCTCCCAGTCTTCCCCAGAAGGTCCTGTTCACCCAGTATATCCCAACTACAGTCATTGTCCAGCATTCAACAAATATTTATCAAATGCCCATCACGGGACGAGTCCTGAGACAAATGACCACAGCAGAAATGCCTCTTCAGCTCAGTCCGGAGAAGAAGCTTAATTTTCCTGATGCACTGACTTACTTCCTTTAATGAAACATGAATGGTGTCAAATTTCCTTTGTTTTTGTTGTTGTTTGTTTGTTTGTTTCTGTCCTATTGACAATATCAGTGATACCTTTCCGTTTGGGGCAAATGGCCTTCCTTAACATAATTTTTCTGATACAATTCTCCTTCTCTATCTCTGTCCTTTTTCTATGTAAGCATATCTTCTAAGTTCCCTCAAATTCTTTTTGGAAGTTGGAAGTTCAGCACATAAATGAAGGTGGTGATGGAGAATCAGTTTCTGACATTTTTTTTTCTATGTGTTTGGCAAGCCTTTCTTTTTTAAAAAAAAATTTTTTTAACATTTATTTATTTTTGAGACAGAGAGAGAGAGAGAGCATGAACAGGGGAGGGTCAGAGAAAGAGGGAGACGCAGGATCTGAAACAGGCTCCAGGCTCTGAGCTGTCAGCACAGAGCCCAATGCGGGGCTCGAACCCACGGACGGCGAGATCATGACCTGAGGTGAAGTCGGCCGCTTAATCGACTGAGCCACCCAGGCGCCCCTAGCAAGCCTTTCTTAAAGAAAATGGAAAGATGATGCATCTGAACCGGCCAGTCCTCAGGTGCAGAGACCTAAAAGAAGATACAGCAAAAGTGCCAGGTCTATAGGGCAGTAGGTTTCTATGTTACTGAGGATAGTATATGGCACATACGTGACGGACTGTATATATTTCTTTATTAAAAATATTATGATGAAAAGTAACTGGAGCAGAGTGGAGTTAAGACTGTAACGCAAGAGGTGTCTTCAGAAGATTTCTGGAAAAGGTGTGGTGACACCAGGCTGAAGGGAAATTCGCTGGCAAAGACTAGAAGGAGAGGACTCTGCCGCTCTCAGTGAATGTGTAGCTCGCATTATAACTGCTCTAAATGAGCAGTTCCTCTCACCAAAAGTATTGCCTCTGCTTTTCCGCCACAAGTATTTTTCATCTCTTCCCCATCCATTTGTTAATCCATTTGATTAATTAGAATGCTCAGGTAAAAATGAGTTTGGGTTAATTTAATTTCTTGGCTTTCATTGTGATGGCTAGGAAACCATTTCTGATTCAATCTTTCATCAAACTTGAAAGTATCCTCAACATGGTAGCTCACTTTTCTGACTTAGCAAATAAAAGTGTATCAAACAAAATGTAACGCTTCTTTCATGAATCAGAGAACATTTGTCTCTCTGGTTCGTTATTTTAAATGAATTATAACTTCATAGTTTTGTAAAATGAAAATTGGGCTAGTAATTCCCTGACCCCAGCATCAACCTTGAAGCCAATTTTTCAAACAAATCCTTCCTATCTTATTTGTTTTCTAGTGATTTTATGCTCTCTCTCTAAAAGTAGAGCAAAAAGGAAAAAATCTAGTTAATTAAAGGTTCAATTTAGCTATGTTCCAGTTAATTTGAGTCTTTCTAAATACTAATTGCATGAGGCAAGTTAAATTTATTCTGGAGAAGATGGGCCTTTTGTGAAATAAATTTAAGGAGTTCAGAGTCTTCAAGAAATGTAAAATAAACTTTTAAATAATTTAAATTATATGTGATGTACTTAAACATTTTCAGGATTATATAACAGGGTTTAGTGGAATTACAAATCTGGATAGCTATACTGTAAGCTTTAAAAAATCTTCTTTAGAAAGTTAAAAATGAATCAGTATAGTTGAAAATTGATATATACTTTAAAAAAAAAGGACTGTTTCAATGTGAAACATCCAGATTAGTTTGTAGGAGAAGCTTTAATGTAAAGTTTATTAAAATATCATATCCTTATTATATTCTGAAACAGTAGGTAAGAATAAAACTATCATATTCAGCAGAAATATTTCATTTTCACGATATACTTATATACCTTAATAAGCCCTAATTTTGTGAGAGCCAAGGCAGATTGGATAGATACTCCACAAATTTATATATCAAACAGTTTTCCGACTGGGGCAGCTACAAGGTCTTAAATAACCTGCATATATCAATTATTGTTGAAAGCCACAATCCAGAGCAAGAGTTTGGCCATTTTCCTAGATTTCTTGAGGTTTTATACTGTCCTAGAGGGAGCATATGACATGTGTTCATAAATGTTCAGTTAACATTTGGTAATTGGTAAGAGATTCACTCCAAGCTCCGAAAACTCGGGGCTCCCATAGATCATTCCCTTAGCAATCACCATGGAAGTGGTGATTAAATACATTTCTGCCCACTTTTTTGGTTAAAAAATTGTTTGATCATGACAAGAAAAAACATATATGAGAGTACGTATGTTATAGATCAGTTGTGGGAATATAATAAAATCATACATGGAATTGCTTACAACAAATGTCTAGTATATGTAGCCGGTACTCAAAAAAAGTGTAGGGGTAATTAAGGAATAGAAATCTCCTTTACAGACTTTATCAGATAATGGTTCCCAACCAACTAAAGTACTTCTGAAGTTACCACTTGTAGCGACACTTGTAGAGCCTGAAATTTTACTTTTGTGAAAATTAAACATTCTAGGGGTGCCTGGGTGGCTCAGCCGGTTAAGCGTCCGACTTCGGCTCAGGTCATGATCTCGCGGTCCGTGAGTTCGAACCCCGAGTCAGGCTCTGTGCTGACAGCTCAGAGCCTGGAGCCTGTTTCGGATTCTGTGTCTCCCTCTCTCTGACCCTCCCCCGTTCATGCTTTGTCTCTCTCTGTCTCAAAAATAAATAAACGTTAAAAAAAATTTAAAAAAAAATTAAACATTCTAAAATACATAAAGACTTTGCTAAATTCATGTATCAGTTCTAGCAGACTTTTGGTGGAGTCTATCGGGTTTTCCATGTATAATATCATGTCATCTGCAAAAAGTGAAAGCTTGAATTCATCTTTGCCAATTTTGATGCCTTTGATTCCCTTTTGTTGTCTGACTGCTGATGCTAGAACTTCCAACACTATGTTAAACAACAACGGTGAGAGTGGACATCCCTGTAATGTTCCTGATCTCAGGGGGAAAGCTCTCAGTTTTTCCCCACTGAGGATGATATTAGCTGCGGGCTTTTCATAAATGGCTTTTATGATGTTTAAGTATGTTCCTTCTATCCCGACTTTCTCGAGGGTTTTTATTATGGATGCTGAATTTTGTCAAATGCTTTTTCTGCATCGATTGACAGGATCATATGGTTCTTATCTTTTCTTTTATTAATGTGATGTATCACATTGATTGATTTGCGAAAGTTGAACCAGCCCTGCAGCCCAGGAATGAATCCCACTTGATCACCTGTTGGGATGAGCACTGGGTATTGTATGGAAACCAATTTGACAATAAATTTCATATTAAAGAATAAATAAATAAATAAATAAATAAATAAATAAATAAAATATATAAAGAGATAGGAATTGATTTAACTTTAAAACAAGAACTTGCACAAAAGCAAGCATTTCAGAATTTTTTTTCTTGAGCCCATTGTCTTGGGAAGACAAATAGGCAAAGAGGTAGAAAGAATGTATGTGTCTCATTTTATGTTTTTATATCTATCTCTCTATCCTTAAACTCTTAAAGTCAGTAAGATGCTAGGTGTTATATATTATCACCTAGAAGAATGTCTGATACATAGTAGGTAACCAACAAACAGATATACAATGAATATTTATGTGTTTATCCTAGCATTTTTTCCCCAGCTCTACTCTTTTGCTTTAATGAAATGATTTTTTTAAGAACAATATCTTTCATGTCAAACTATGATTTCATTATGGAAACCAAGCAGCAAAATATTGATAACTGGTAGTCAGATGTTTTAAATATAATTTTTTTATTCAATCAGCATGTGTAAATGACTTAGTAAAATACCAACAGGGAATACAATAAACAGTTTAAAGGAAGGGGAAGACAAAAGTAAAAAAGATTCAAAGGTGAAATTTAGAAAGGAGTGCCTGGGCGGCTCAGTTGGTTGGGCATCTGACTCTTGATTTCGACTCAGGTCATGATCTCACAGTTTGTGGGATCCAGTCTCATCAGGCTGCACACTGACCATGTGGAGCCTGCTTGGGATTCTCTCTCTCTCCCTCTCTCTCTCCCTCTCTCTCTGCCCCTCCCCAGGTTGTGCGCTCTCTCTCTCAAAATAAATAAATAAACATTAAAAAATAAAGAAAGAAGCATGTTTACACTGGAACATAAGTAGAGGATTTCTGCATCCTCAGGAGAAACCAAAGGAGGAAAAACATCTTGGCTCAGTGGGGAGAACAGACGCATCAAAGGATATAATGAAAGAATCCAAATAGTGCAAGAATTGAGGAGACAAGAGTAACAAAGACCTCAAGATAAGGCATGGCAGAGTAAAAAGACATAAAAGAAAATAAGAGGAAAGGATAGAAGTCTTTGAAATGAAACATTAAGTGAGGATGTATAAAAGCGTGAACAATGTATTCAGATTTACACACCGATCCTGGCTCTATCCATTTCTCCTCTATCTCTATTTGGACAAGTGGAGTCATCTCTCAGAGCCTGCATTTCCTTATTTATTAAATAATACTATATACTGCATTGCATTCTTCAGGATTTCATAAAGTAACATACATGAAAATAGCTCAGTATGCCACAGGATAGATGATTTCTAAATGCCAGGTTTTTGCTCACTGCACAAATGTGGTTCCGAGTTAAAATATGGAATAACCCATTTCTCAACAGGTACACAGCCTGTAGCTCAGGCTCGTCTATACAGTATCATCCTCCCTGGTCATAAAGGAGACAAGTCTAATTTTTAGGGAAGAAAAATAGATGTGCCTGCTCAATATTCTCCAACACCATTTCAACTGGTAATAAGCTATTTTAAAACACATCAGTGACCACCTAGGGCTTGCATTCTCTTCAGAGTTCAATATTGTTGGTTATGTTATACACATAGCCCTTTGCACTAGAAGGGACCGAAAAGTTGTCCAGTCCAGCCCTCTGATTTTACAATTGGGGGAAACTGAGGTCCAGCAAAGTAATACTTATTCAGGCAGTTAACTGATTATTCACTCAACCAATGTCAGTGGGGCACAGGCTGTCAGAGTGTACACGATGGCCAAACCCGGGGTCTGCCTTCAGGGCCATGAGGGCCTGGTGCCCTGCTGAGGTCATGTAGCTAGTGAGGGGCTCACATGGAATTTCAACCCGGGCCTTCCATCCCATTGAGTTTTCTGACATGTTCAAGGCTGTCTTTACTTAGGACATGGGTTTGGAGAAACAGGACAGACATGGGGCCCTAAACGTCCAGTTGATCACTGGCCTGTTGAGAGTAGCAAGTAAAAAAGATTTCAAATTGGTTTTTACCCCAAATCTGAGCCAAGTGGAAGGGCACAGGGGCCTCAGCAGAGTCTGCCTTCGAGATGGGATGGGTTCCAGTGTTGACACCGGACTAGGCAGGGGAAGGGTGGGAAATATGTGCTTTAATGAAATGATTTTTTTAAGTACAATATCTTTCATGTTAAACTACGATTTCATTATGGAAGTCAAGCAGCAAAATATTGATAAGGGTCAGAGAGCAATGTCTGTAAGGATGTGATGCCCCACCTCAAAGAGGCTATCTTTACCCCAACCCCTGCTGTCTCTGTGTCTTTCTCTAGAGCTTACAATCTCACTTATATGTACAGAAAAGTATTAATGAAGGTTGAGGAACATCCATTAAAGTACATAACCGTCCTTTTTTCAATGATGTAGAGTGACTTTTTGTACAAGTCTTAGATCTTTGCTCTGGAATATGTAAATGTTCCTAATTTATAAAGATGGCCCCTTAGTCATTATTGCATGGAACATTTAAATGGAAATTCTGCTTCCAGTTGACAGGGTTCATGACTGCTACCCCAAAATATGGCACATCCTGGCATACTGAATATTTTAAGCTGAAGCAAGTTGAGACATAGCAGATGCAAGAAGGACTCTCTGACTTACTTCTGAAGTGGGTTGTACGTAAGACCCTCATGGGTGAGGCACCTTCCCTGTACCAGAGGAATGGAACATCCTTATCTCTGAGGATGGAGGGACACTGAGAAGGATCTGAAGGAAGAGGACTTGTTAAGTTTTCCACAGTTAACTACCCTTAATTCAGACCCTTCTGTTCTATCACACTTTCCCACGACTTTCTACTCTTCATCAAATCTGACATTAAAATACCCAAGCTTAATCCTTTCTTCAGGTCTTTATTTCCTTAGGAAAGCTCTGTGTCATGTAAAATTAATGTTGAGGGGTGCCTGGGTGGCTCAGTCAGTTAAGCCTCTGACTTTGGCTCAGGTCATGATCTCACAGTCCGTGAGTTTGCGCCCCACATTAGGCTCTATGCTGACAGCTCGGATATGCTGATACCTGGAGCCTGCTTCGGATTCTGTGTCTCCCTCTCTCTCTGCCCCTCCCCCACTCACACTCTGTCTCTCTCTCTCTCAAAAATAAAAACATAAAAATAAAATAAAATAAAATAAAATAAAATAAAATAAAATAAAATAA
>NW_026057580.1:113776143-113781913 GCF_023721935.1 Panthera uncia | reverse complement strand
AAAATAAAATAAAATAAAATAAAATAAAATAAAATAAAATAAAATAAAATTAAATTAATGGTGAATACATGTGTCTGCTTTTCTCCTGTTAACCTGTCTTTGTCAGTTTAATTTTCTGGCCCGGCCAGAAACCTTAGGGGGGTCGAGGAGTTTTCCTGCCCTACAGCTCCAGTTTGGATACTGTAGGGGACTTGCATTATTTTTCACATGCCCAATGTCACCTGCTCCCTCTCCTTTTGGGGAGTCTCTTTTCCTCTTCTGTGTTAAGTATTGATGAGGGAGTAAATAAAGGTGCTCCCCTCCCTCCCCCCACCACAGAGGACAAAGGAAGTCTGTTGTGGAGTGTTTGTGTCCCTCTCAAATTCATATGTTGAAACCCTACCCCACAATGTGATGGTAACAGGAGGTAGGGCCTTGGAAGGTAATTAGGATTAGCTGAGGACTTGAAGGTGGGGCCCTCATGAGTGGGATTCTTGCCTTTTAAGTGTCACCAGAGAGCTGGCTTCCTCTCCCTGCTCTGCCGTGTGAGGGTACAAAGAGATGGGCAGTCTGCAACTTGGAAGAGAGCCCCCAGTAGAACCCAAGAATGCTGGCACCCTGATTTGGGGCTTGCGACCTCCAGAGCTGTGAGAAATAGATTTCTGTTGTTTGCAAGCCATCCAGGCTCTGGCATTTTGCACAGCAGCTGGAGCTGCCTCAGACAGGGTCCCAGACAGCTCATTCTGCCAGCCCCATCCTTGCATTTCTTGGCATAGCTACATGACCAAAGCTTTGCCGGTCTCTTTAACTCTGAATCATGTGCAAAGCGGTACACGGCGGGAGATGGAGTTCATTTGAAAGACCCTCCAAAACTGTGCCTTCCTCCTCAGTTCACGAGTGCCCAATTTCTTTTCAACCAATGTGTACCCAAGTTAGGCAGAGCTGGGCTCTCTCGCCTAAAACCAAAGATCCTAATTGATAAATATCTTTCTATTGCAGGCTACCTCTGCAGCATTTCAGATCCACAGATCAGCATTTGCGAACGTTGATATAAAAGGCATGTTTTAGGGTTCTGTAACAGAAATATAAAGTGATTTCACCCACAACTGGATACAGTCTACTTTAAAAGATTGAGTAAAAGCCGATTTATCCAACATGTAGCTACCCAGAACTTTCCTCTGGCATTTGGCTTATCCATGGAATGATGGAAACTGGTGCTTTTAATGAGAGGCCATGTGTGAGGGAGGGGGCATGTGTTCAGGCTAGACCCCCCTCATTTCTGAGTGCTCCTCAGGTTAACTGCTTCAATCAAACCTTAGTTGCTTTTCCTTTGATAGGTGGCTATGGACACATGCCCACTTTTCTTGAAGTCTGGTTTTTGTTTTTAATTTAGAAATTAAAAGAGGGGCACCTAGGTGGTCCAGTTGGTTAAACGTCTGACTCTTGATTTCGGCTCAAGTCATGTGCTCACAGTTCATGGGTTCAAGCCCCGTGTCAGGCTCTGCTCTGACAGTGTGGAGGCTGCTTGAGATTATCTCTCCCTCTCTCTACCCCTTCCTCTCTTTCTCTTTCTCTCTCTCTCAAAATAAATAAATAAACATTAAAAAAAAGAAAATTAAAAGAAATAATATATACATTTTGAGGAATACATAAAGCACTATATATATATGCACAATATTATTGCTATCCTAATAGACCCTAAATCAAAGATTAAATAATATTTTGATTAATTGTTTTATTGTATTCACATTCTTAGAAAATTGGTGATTTTAAAACAATCTTTATTAACTTTTTCTAATACCTATGAATGAAAACTGGGAATTTATAGTAGCCAGTTGAATAATATATCAGACCAACAGCATATTAATTTTATCAAATGGTTACCAAGAAATTCTATTAATCCTCTCAGATTCTACACTTTGGATTGGTTTAACTCACAAAGTGCTTTGGGTGTGCATGAAGTTATATTTTAAATGTTCTTTGTTGCCAGCTGTAAAGGCTGTAAATATTCTCAGAAACAGAATAAAGGCACACAGCCTTCATGAGAAGCAGTTCTCCTCCTTGTTCATTGTTTTTCTCCCTGATACGAGTTGACAGCTGATTTACAGGAAGTGGCCTCACCTTATCTGTATCTATATTGATGTGTTTGGTGAGCAGGAAGGGAAGTAACAGATTCAATATTAATCAGGGAAAAAATGGACTTGACTCATTCTCTCAAGCAAAGGCTTGAATTCAGATTTTTTTAACCACCTTCTCTTTTACTCAAAATGTAAATTCTTCAAAGGAAGCACCTGAACCAGGATAGAATAGTGACTCAGAGAACATAATCATGGCTTTCTCTTATATGACATACATCAAGGCATTTCCAATTTATATTGCTGGTTAAAATTTAGAAATCAGCAACAACATATTGACCAGACTATCAGGAATTTGAGGTAAACCACTGAATATTAAATCCCAAATTATTTAGACAAATGCTTTATACCATGAAATCACAGAAAATCTGAAAATTTCTGGTAGATAAAATAATAGCTACAATTACTTTAACTCACACCAAAGACTCCAAATCATTAGCTAAAATAAAACAATGGTAATGGTAACTAGGACTCAATTTTATATTCTTATTGGGCAGTGAATCTGGCCAATTATTTTTAAAAGAATAAGACAAGGCTCTAAAATTCATTTTTCCTACATTGTCATTTTATCTGTCTTCATTATATATAAAATCCATTTGGTGAAAACTACTAGAAGCAGCCTTATAATTATAAATTACTAGTTTCCAGATACATTAAATAAAGAGATTTATAGATATGTACATGTGGAATTATTTCTTTCTTTGTTACAAGAATTTTTTTTCACTTATCCTCATGAAGAGACTAGTAATTTCAGTATTTGCTTCCCTTTATAGAAGACAGATGATGTAAATTCGTTAAACTAAGAAGATATCTATATAAAAATTCGTCTTTTTTTTTTAAATCTCTCCTTCCCCCCCCCCCCCCCCCCATTTAGAAACAACAGCGCCAAGGTTGTAAGATAAATATCCACTGCTCTTTAGGTCAAAATCCATGCTGAGTTTAATTGCTAGTCATGTTAATTCAATTAAGAATAGAATTCTTTTGTGTCCATATGTAGAAAGCAAATAAGGCAAAAATAATGAAACTCCTCAAATAGGCAGGGACAGTTCATTCTGTTAGACATTCCAATGAAATTGAAGATTGATGCATTTAAAACCTTTAACTGGATCATTTTTATCCCTCCACATTTCTTGCAGGACCTTGGGCCATTTTGTTAACCTATTTTTAGGCAAGGAACCAAAGGTACAAAATGGCAAACAGGAAAAGGGCCAAGCTCAAGGAGGGGTTGTGGGGGGCGGGGGTATGAGTTCCTACATCATAACTGTGCTTTCATGGAGGCCTCCAATTATTTAAGTATCATATAGTTAACATATATAAACATTACTCTGGAGGCTGGACACAGCATAGTCAAGCGTTAACCTACAACAGCACAATGGCAACACCAATATGCTTACTCAATTAAGAGTTAATGTTTTATAGTAATCTTTCATAATGCATTTTCCTGTTGGATAGTTACAAGAACATGTACACATTTATTTTTAAAAATGTTTTGTCAAGTTGCATTAAAAGCAGGCTGCAACTGGGGCGCCTGGGTGGCGCAGTCGGTTAAGCGTCCGACTTCAGCCAGGTCACGATCTCGCGGTCCGTGAGTTCGAGCCCCGCGTCGGGCTCTGGGCTGATGGCTCGGAGCCTGGAGCCTGTTTCCGATTCTGTGTCTCCCTCTCTCTCTGCCCCTCCCCCGTTCATGCTCTGTCTCTCTCTGTCCCCAAAAAAAAAAAAAAAAAAGCAGGCTGCAACATGATTGGCAGAAAAAGAAGTTACCTAACAGGGGACACAGTTGCATTCCTCCAACAAACAAAAGTGTGGGCAACAAGAACATATTTTATACCTTAGAAATAATTTATTAAAGGGACCAAGAAAGAAAGAAAGAAAGAAAGAAGAAAAAAGCACAGAGCAAATGGATCATCTGGGGAATTCAGAGCCTAAAGTGATTAATTAGACCTTATTTTGTCTTGAACAGATTTACTAAGCATTTTTCAAATAGCCACATTGTTTGCAATTACCAAAATCACACCTCCATTGGCTGGCCTTAGTTACTTCATGCACGAACAGCAATCTGATTGAGCACTCTTGTTAGGACTTCATTCTTCATTGTAATTAGCCATAATCATAGCCTTCCTGGGTGCATGAGAATGTGCTAGCAACTATTCACAACCTCAACCCATTTGAATATGAATCTTCTCGGTAAGGAGCAATAAAATAGGAGAAACAAAGCTGTTTCTCTAGGGAATTTTGTAAAGCATCTCTGCTCTAATTCTCCCCCCTTGAAAATGTCCCCACTCCAGTATTTGGATTCTATTTGCTAAAACAAGGGTGGCTTAATGAAGACAATGGCTTATTATTTCTTAAATGACACAGGAGGCCCAAGTATTACAGGCTGGGTTCTTTCAGTCTTTGCCAAGGACACAAGGAACAAAAGAAGAAGCAATTGTGTGTGGAGAGCGGACTGGGGCCAAGCTATACTTTGTGAAGGCTCAGAGTTAAGACGGGGGTCTTTGCTGTTCTAGATCTCAAAGGCCAGTGCTTGCTCGCTTGCTTCTTTTTAACCCCTCTGTCTTCCCCTCTGCAAAAGACTCAGACATTATAGAAAAAGTCTCAGAGAAGCAGGGATTGGAAACAAAGGCCAGATGGAGGAGGGGTGACATTTCTGATCCTGTCCCAGGCACATTCATAGTGAGCCACCTACTGGCAACAGCACTTCTCCGCCTTCACCCTGGAATCACCTCACCTCTTTAGGGAAGACCTAGGTAGATGTGCTGGAATCACTCCAGATGCCCTGTCAGCCAAAAACTGGGAAAAATAAGTTTCAGGGGGAGGAGACCTTCCAGCAGCACTCTTTAATAGAAAACTCAATCCTTATGTTGAAAGGATGGCTAACCGTCAGATACAAAGAATTGTCATTTAAAATGCTAAGTGTTCTGTAGCAGCATTTGTAAGATGATTTAAATTACTTAAGAAGAATAATCATTTTACTGACAAAGCTAAATCAAATAATCACTTAAACTAAACGAATAAGATATTTAAAGTGTGGTGTGGCACATGCAAAGATGTCTACGTTCGTCAAAGCCTTTGCCATTTGTGTGTATTTTTTTTTTTTTTTTGATACAGGACACATTGACAAGATGTTCTAGGGCTACTGGGTGACACCTGATAATTCTCTGATGATCTCATGGGTTTTAATCCTTCATCATCATATTGAAATGACTTTGCTAAAACTCACAATTGAACATATTTCTATTAACATACTAGATGGCGGTGCAGCCCAGCGCTCTGCTACATGGCAATCACAGTTTTACAATTGACCAGGGCCAAGTGGCCCCCCAGATGAGGCACACGCAAGGTTTCATTTTGGTAGAGGTGGTCCAAAACACTGTGGAAAGAGGCTCTGTGGCAGAGCTCAGACTCCGTGAGAAAGGGGCCAGGACTGACTAGTAATATCTGTTATTAGTGTCCAAGGAAGACCAGTGAAATAACCAACGTACTACCAAATGTCTCCTGCATCTAAGGAACTGTGCTAAGTACTGCTGAGGCATCTCCAGTGGAGGACAATACTACAAAATTCACTGTAATGGGGAGGGCACAGTGGGAGTATGTATGCTAGGGCCTGCCTGCAGTGTGTGCTCTCTCCCTAGAGCCTGCTTGCAGTGTGTGCTCTC
>NW_026057580.1:113774616-113776133 GCF_023721935.1 Panthera uncia | reverse complement strand
CCTAGAGCCTGCTTGCAGTGTGTGCTCCCTTCCTAGAGCCTGCTTGCAGTGTGTGCTCTGTTCCCAGAGCCTGTAATGTGTGCTCTCTTCCTGGCTCCCTTACCATGCAGCACATTTTTGTCGCTATGAGGGCTTTTCCTTGGTTACTTGCTTCGCTCATCTCTCTACTGACTCTCGTACCATATTTGGGGATTATTTTATTTTAAAATCCATTTTAATATTTGGCAAGTCAAATCCATTACCTTGTTGTTCTTCTTTTTCAATGTTTTGTTAGTTAAAAAAATTGTTTTAATGTTTATTTACTTTTGAGAGAGAGACAGAGTGTGAGCAGGGGAGGGGCAGAGAGAGGGAGACAGAATCCGAAGCAGGCTCCAGGCTCTGAGCTCTAAGCTGTCAGCGCAGATCCTAACGCGGGGCTCAAAGGCACGGAGTATGACATCATGTCCTGAGCCGAAGTCGGACGCTTAACTGACTGAGCCACCCAGGCACCCCGATTTTTTCTTAGAATAGTAACAATTTAAACCAGATGACTATAACAATGTTTTCCTCATAAACTAATATATTATCAAAAATATATTTACGTATTACGTACCTTTGAGAGGCAAAAAGAAGAATGTGGACGACACTAGGAATTGGGTCTAAACTGAAGCAGGTACAGCCGATAGCCTAGTGATTTCTTCAGCGTTATAAATACCAGTTACAGCAGAGTTATCATGTCATGGCTCTTACTGGGGCCCGGCAGGGTGCTGAGTATTTTACGCGTCTTGTTTCACCTAATCCTCACAACAGCCAATGGGCATTTGGCCCTTTGGCATAATTCTCTCCACTTTACAAAGGAGTAAACTGAGACTGAAGAAGTGTCACTAACTTGCCCGAGACCTCACAGCTGACAAACAGCAGGACTGGGAATGAATCGAGCACCTCTCGGTCAACACTCACAGCACTGAGTCAGCAATCATCTGCTCCTGGGATTCAGCTGGTTCAACACCAGCCAAGGCCAGCTGGTTCCAGCCTTGCCTCCAACACCTGGAACCTGGCCACTGAGTGACCACGCGTCAGTGGCTGACCTGCCAGGACAAGGTTATAAGGGGAATCAGGCTTTCTGGACACCAAATGACATCCAAAAGGATGACTAACGTGGAGTCTGATGGCAAGTCACAGTGGCGGACTGGAGAGGTGGTCACGCTAAAACCAGCCATCAAGTGGGGCCTTTCAAACATATCATCAGGCTCGTTTAGGTGAAGTCAGAGTCAGATACGTTTCATACTGGGCTCAAGATAGCTCCAGTCAAAACTGAAGGACTGTAGATGTAATTAGCGGTAGGGTGGCCTTTTTAGTCATGCTCTTGAGTATACGTGGCAATTAACATCAGTGACATTCTCTATCCCCAAAAATGTAAGTTATAAAACTACACGCACAGAGAATATTAGCTTTCATTTTCCTCTGGTGAAAAACAAAGTCTCAAACCAATATGTGTGTGTGTGTGTGTGTGTGTGTGTGTGTGTGTGTGTGTGTGT
>NW_026057580.1:113742285-113774606 GCF_023721935.1 Panthera uncia | reverse complement strand
TGTGTGTGTGTGTGTGTGTGTGTGTGTGTGTGTGTGTGTGTGTGTGTATTTTAAGGTAGGACCTATACTATTTGCTTTTTAATCCCTTTGCTGTGATGTCTTATTATGTGTCAGACAGCATTTATCTGGTGGTCACATAAACCTTTAATTCTTGGAGCAAAGTCAAAGCATCTTTTAATTCTACTGGTTAAACAAACATTACAGATGTTATTCTTTCGGGGAACAATGCAGGTAGAAGTTTCTGTCAGCAACTTAATAGGCTATTAGCCACCCATGGGCTTTCACAGATAAGAAAAGGTGAGCTTTTTCATAATTCAATTCCACAAACACCTATTGAATGCTTATTGTGTGCAAGGCACAATAGAAGTCAAGAATGTAAACACAGAAGAATAAGATAAAAATCATCCAATTTTTTTTAATCAGAAGTGAAATGATCCTCTAACCCCAGGAATTCACAAATTAGTGAGAACTAAACACATAATGCAAACAAAAAATAGACAAATAAATAAGACAAAATGCACAGGAGATAAAATTTGTAGACATTAATAATAAAATATATTATTAATATATTTCCTTCTGTTTTGATCATAGAATAGGTTAGTGAATTTAAACATATATGATACTAATGGCAATAAAAACAGTTGTTTTCATTTTATTATTATTTTTTTTTAGACAGAGAAAGCACGAGCCAGGGAGAGGGGCAGAGGGGGAGAGAGAGAGAGAGAGTGAGAGAGAGAGAGAGAGAGAGAGGGAATTTTAAGCAGGCTCCAAGCTCAGTGTAGAGACCGATGCAGGGCTAGATCCCACAACCCTGGGATCATGACCTGAGCTGAAATCAGACGCATGGTGCCTTGGGTGGCTTAGTTGGTTAAGCATCTGACTTTTGATCTCAGCTTAGGTCATGAGCCCATGGTTCGTGGGTTCGAGCCCCAAGTTGGGCTCTGAACTGAGAGTATGGAGCCTGCTTGGGATTCTGTGTCTCCCTCTCTCTCTGCCCCTTCCCTGCTCATACACACACACACTCTCTCTCTCTCTTTCTCTCTCTCAAAAAAAAATAAAATAAACTTGAGAAACAAACAAGAATCAGATGCTCAACTGGTTGATTGAGCTACCCAGGCGCCAGAAACAATTGTTTTTATACCTACAACAAACCATGGATCAAACACTGTTCCAAGTTCAAGTATTTCTTATTTAATCCTTGTAACAAATGACAACCTACGTGGCAGGCAAATGGATACAGATGAGGAAACTGAGGCAAAGAGAGGGGTAACTTGCTCAAGATTTCATAGCAAGTAAGTAACTTGCTCAAGATTTCATACCTGGTAATATAGCTTTATTGTTTCCTCTTTGTTGTTGTTGCTTTGTTTTTTGTTTTGTTTTTTTGTTTTTTTAAGTGAGCTCTATGCCCAACTGAGGGTTGAACTCACAAACTTCAAGATCAAGAGTCGTATGCACTACCAACTGAGCAAGCGAGGCGCCTCTGTTTATTTCTTTCTTACTGAGAATGTGATCAGCTACTTTTTACTATTACATGGTAAAACAGAAAGCACGCCTTTTCCTTTTGATATATTTTATTTTTATTTATTTATTTATTTATTTATTTATTTATTTATTTATTTAGAGGCAGCTTAAGCAGGGTAAGGGCACAGAGAGAGTGAAAGAGACAATCCCAAGCAGGCTCTGCACTGCCAGCTGTGGAACCCAATGCAGGGCTCGGTCCCACAAACTCTGAGAGCCTGACCTGAGCTGAAAATCAAGATTCAGGTGCTTAACTGATGGAGCCACCCAGGTCCGCCCCCAACTTTTTGATATATTTTAAATCTACCTTAATAATTTAGCTATTTAATAATCTAACATGTATAAGTTTTAAGTTTAAACTTCTGGCACCCTTTTAGTCATCACAAATACCAAATTGGCAATTTTCAATAATCTCCACAATTTAGAAAGATGACAAAAAATGAATAGAGCAATTCAAGAGGAATAAGCCACAAATCGATAAAGACAGGAAGTATATGATCAAGTCCTTCTGGTCTCAAGTCAGGGGAAAGAGCATGGATGACCACCTAAATTAACAGATAATCCCCTGGGGCTCTCCCACGGTTGGTGGGGCACACACCATTTGACGAGGGTCAGCTGTCCTGCCAGTGGGCGTGGCCTGTTCATCAGGGTCTGTAGGACTTTCTAGCTGCGGGACACTGGAAGATGGGAACCCATTCCTGACACAAATGGGGGAACCTGGAGATGGACTATGGTTGCCGAATTCAACTGAACTTTGAGGTGATGTAACCTCTTGCTGTTTTTTCTCCCCTGCCCCCATGTCTTACTGTATGTGTACAACAAGTCTGCATGATGTTTCCCATTCCTCTGTGTGTGTGTGTGTGTGTGTGTGTGTGTTAAAATACAGCTTAACAACTTTCCTAACCTTTTCAGTCTTTCCCCAAGGTCAATGCATTAAGTTGCTTACTTGTTCTCCAATAATGTCAATTTCTTGGCTATTTCTGTATCTCCATAAACACTGTCCCTTTTGCCTGCATTTCTTCCCTCAAACTTGCTTTTTGCCTCAAACTTCCCTCACTTGCTTTTCTTTTGGTAAGAAAGTTGACATCAACTTGATTTCCCTAAATTTGCTTTTTCCTCTGTGTTTCCATAGCACTTAGATTTTTATATCTCTGTTACGAATGTGTATTATTTTTTTATTTTTCTTTCTTCCCTTTTTTTTTTTTTTTTTTTTTGCACGTGTGGGTTCTTTTCCCCCAAGTGACTTATGGCTTCAGAGAGCAAAGACCATTTTGTGTTAATTACCTGCATTTCTAGCACTAGCAGTGTCTGACACGTAGTGCATATGTTCAGTTTGTTCAGTAAATGATTATTATCCAATGGATTTGTCATAAAATAAGCCTTAAATTACAGTAACACAACACAGACCCTACCTGAAAATCTTAAATAAAGTCACAAAGAATGGAAATAAGGTGCTTTCAAAATTTCCCGTTTGTCATAAAAATTGGCTTAAGGGAAGTCTTTGAAAGAATAACGGTAGCTGCCTTGATTTGAAAGTTGGAAAGAGAATATTTTAAGCATTTTCCCAAAGCTTTTCTTGATATCCTGTTATAAGGAAAAAAATTAATTTAAGTACATATTGGTAGACTTCTAGCTGTGATTCATTCATCCCAAGCGAGCGTCCCAGGCATTTTGTGATATTCTGGAGATAAGTCTGTGCTTCCGTATGCTTGCCATGACATCACCGATCTCAGCCTTAGTTGCAATGACCAGCTGGACAGAGGGATGTTCTCTTTCCTCCGCCTGACTCTAGGCCCCTCTCAAAGCTAGGGGATGGGTTTTGGTAGAAGCTAAAGAAGTAATTGTATTTCCCTGAGAGTGCTATTTTAGGGAAGACAGAAGTTCATTTGCTGCTCACAGAGAAGGTTGCGATTTGACTGCTTGCCAAATTTAAAGGCCGGTTCCCAGACTTCATCCTCCTTGACCTAATAGCGGCCTGAACAGCTTGCCGGCTTCGTGTAATAATTGACTGGGTGCTGCAGATTCTAACTCCTTAATAGCTCTTTAGTCTGTCTGGCCCTCCCTTCCCTTCCAATGTCACTGTTGCTAATGTTCTAGTTCAAACTCTTCTCCCGTCCCCTGAATTACTGAAAACACCCTGATGGGACTTCTTGGCTCCACTTGGCTCCTTCCAATTTCTCCTACCCATTCCTGACAAATCTTTCTAGAAAGCAAATCTGCTCAGGTCTCTCCTTCAAACCTCTTAGTGCTTCTCAATAGCTTTCCATGTAGAGTCCAAATTGCTCAAGTTGCACACAAAATACTTGATGGTCAGGTTTCTCTTTACGTCTACCCTCATTTTCAGCCTCTTCCCAAATTACCTCCTTCACTCAAGTTATTCTGAAGTACTTGTGATTCTTCAAATGCATGCTGATGTTGGCACCTGTATGCTTCCAAAGATGTTTTAGCATCCCCAAATGAATCCAGGATATAGGTGCTCTTCTTGGATGGTTTCTCCTTTCCCTTTTTATCTTAGGGACCACACATCTATTCTTACAGCTACAACTGTTCCCATATTTTTTTTTTTTTACACTTTTACACAAAGCCCAGTTTTGCATTCAACAATAAATATTTATTTTGTTCTATGGCAGTAACTGCTATAAACTGCTGCTGAGCCCCCCCAAAAAACAAAAAGAAAACAACAAAAAAAGGTGGACCTGTCTTCATAGCACAGAATGTAGACAGTTATTACAGAATATTGCAAGGTGCAGTGTAATTATAAAAATAAAAGGGAAGTTGAAGCTATAAAAAATGCTATAAAGATGAGGAAGGTGCTTTGCTACAAAAGAGCTCACAGTCAGGGGCTTTGACTTCATCAGGAGTGTCGAGGAAGCGACTCCTTGAATAAACGACGCGCGCTGTGGTCTGAGCTGTGCATAAATTGTTGATAAAGAGAGGGAAGGCATGTTCCAGAAGAAGAAAGAGCACACACAAGCCTAAGCTGTGAGGAAACACATCTCATGTGCAAACTGAAAGGTGGTCAGTGGAGGGGGAATGGGGGTGCATGGTGGGGACACAAACAGTGGCGGGGGGGGCGGGGATTGGCATGAACTGTTGCACTACAGGAAACGTCTGGATCATTTTGCATCGTTCAAAGAGCAACGAGAAGCCACAAGTGGATTTGAAAAGGGTATGGCTGGGAAAATATGGTTATTTTTGTTCAAAGTTACTTTGGCGACATAATGGAGCAGTGTTGCAGAGGGACAGAGTCTGGGCACAGATCATTCTAAAAGTTAAGGCCAAAGATGAGGGTGGAGTTATTACCTTGGTACTGAAGACAAAAGGTCAGAGTTAGGGGATGTTTCATAAAGTAATATGGTTTGGTGATGCTTTGGCTGTGGAAGTGAAAAGACAAAGTTGTCAAGGATTCCTAGATTTCTGGCTTGCTCGAAAGAATTCAGTTCAATACGGTATAGCTTTCAGATGGAGTATGACGCAGCGTTCGGATTTATTTTTGCAAAGTGTGTAGGTCATGACGCTTCTCACATCTCCGAGGGCAGGGAACGTGATTGTTGTGGTCCCAGGTGGCACTCTGAAATCCATCACTGCATTCCAGCAGCGGCCGTGCCTCCCACAGGCTGATGGTGCCTGGGACTGGCCGGGATGCTAACAGGTTCCTGCAGACCCTGGGTCCTCCAAGAGGCAACTGAGACCCAGGACTGCTGAGCGCCTCATCCAGTGCTCTTGAGAGCCGCAGTAGGGTCTGAGGGCTTCCTGCCAACTTCCCTTCCTCTCTCCTCCACGCAGGGTCAGCCCACATCATGGTCTGATGGCTCTGGCACCTTTGTGGGGCTCCCTCCCTCCCACAAAGGGCATTACCCTCATGTAATCTTTACATTGATTACATTGCTTTGGCTACTCTTGCTTTGGCATCTGCTATCTTGAGGACGCAGATGTTAACACAGGTACTCTATCATTATTGTTACTGGAAAATAATCATAATGTGGTATTTAGTGAAAAAAGAGGATACAAAACATTAGGTAGTGTGTGATAACATGTAAATTAAAATGCAAAATTCAAAAGAAGCAAACTGGCAATTAATTTTAGCAGCTGGAGGCAAATTAACACCTTTCTATTAAACTGTAAACATGTAATTCACAAAAATAAGTTGAATGGAGCTAAGCAGACCATACAGGTTAAAGTCTTAAGCCTCTGAGAAAGAGTGCTGGCATGAAGTCGGCAGTGATCTGATGTCAGAAATATTAAAGGTGACAGCAGAAGGCATTTTCTTGAGATAACAAAAGAAAAGCAAAATGTAGTTAAGTGGGTGTTCATCATAGCACGCTTCACAGATCACTATATATATCTAATATCTAAACATGTATATGTTTGAACATTTTTAATCTTTATTTATCTTTATAGTAAAAATGATTTTTAATTATATAAGTAACGAACTTTACCTAAAAGTACGGAAACCTCTCCCCCTACAAGAAAAGATGATACGTCTTTTTTTTTAACCTATTTTTTTTTTAATTTTTTTTTAACGTCTATTTATTTTTGAGACAGAGAGAGACAAAGCATGAACGGGGGAGGGACAGAGAGAGAGGGAGACACAGAATCGGAAGCAGGCTCCAGGCTCCAAGCCATCAGCCCAGAGCCCGACGCGGGGCTCGAACTCACGGACCGCGAGATCGTGACCTGAGCTGAAGTCAGACGCCCAACCGACTGAGCCACCCAGGCGCCCAAAAGATGATACTTCTAATACAATGACACAATGGATTTTGCAAACTGGGATACTCTTGCTCACTGTTTTGACCTGTGAATGTGTTTTACATTGCTTTTGCTTTTGTTTTTTAATGTTTTTATTTCTTTTTGAAAGAGAGAGCGCAGGGGAGGGGCACAGAGAGATGGAGACACAGAATCTGAAACAGGCACCAGGCTCTGAGCTGTCGGCACAGAGCCCGACGCGGGGCTCAAACTCACGAACCTTGAGATCATGACCTGACCCAAACTCAGACGCTTAACCAACTGAGCCCCCGGGGTGCCCCATTTATATTGTTTTAATTCTGGAATATACTATTTTACATCCTGAGTTTTCACTTTTTTAAATTAACACTATATCATAAATATTTTTACTACATTGCTAGTCCAAAAAAGTATAATATCTCATCAAGTGAATATATTATGATTTAATTATTATCCAAATGTTGGATACTGAGGCTGCTTTCAACCGTTCATTATAAAAATGAACATTTTCCTCTACAGTTTACCTTTGCTGTATCATTTCCTACAGGCCTCAAGAAATGGAGTTATTTGGCCTGAGAGCCTATGAGCCTTGGGACTACAGGAACAGACAAAAAGGCTCTCAGGTTAGATGAACAGAAGAAACTGCTAACACACAGAAGAGGAACGACTGTATAGAAAGGTAGTATTAATGGCATGAAGCCTTCTCTTTCTAGCCCAGGTAGACCCCCTCGTAGTTGAAACAGGTTTCTCCTTATAAATAACCATGAAACAGCACAAAATGAAAGAAATAACTGTTTTAAGATGAACAACAATGAAGGATTATTACCTTCAAACAATGTAAACATTAGTCAGAATTTAAGATTTAGGAGAAGAAAGTAACAAAAAAGAAAGGACACAGAAAAGGATGCGGGATATACAACTGAGCAAAACAGAGATGAGAGGAAGAAAAAGTATATGTTATTTTTAGTCATTTATTTCATATTGGAAAGAGAAATTTTACTAAAAAAAATCAAATAGTATGGTGCTTTTCATTAAAATTTGTAACAGCAGACCTTAAAAGAATTGAAAAGTGGCAAAGAAGTATTATTTTTTCTTAAAATTTGTTCAGTGGAAGATTGCAGGACCCGTGCTAATTTCCTCTTCCTCAATGGCAAGCATCTGCACTTGAAGATCTAACATAGAGACTGAAAGGCACGTGCTATAGATGTGTAATACCCAACACCACAAAGCAAAAAACACCCAGACTCTCTGCTTAAAATGGAATTTCATAAACTCTTGGTTTCCTTGGTTGTCAAGACGTATGACCAAACACATTTAAGATATACAATTAAATAACTATGTATAAAATACACTTACATATTTTATAAATATTAAAGTACTTGCAATAATTATTTGCAAATATTGTAACTTGGTGTTCATTTTACCATTCTGTGATTCATTTATCCTCATACACTGTTGGTATAAATCAAAGAATGATTTCCTAGTAGGGTCTAATGACTCAAGATAGTGCTTTGTCCTCTATTAAAAAATTACAAATAACAACAAAAAAAGAATACAGGAAGAAAAAAAAAGAGATTACACTGTATCTTAAGTTTAGAAATGAGACTTGCTGTATAAACTTATGAAAGGGTGACAAATGGTGAACAGAGTAAAATTTAACATAAACATTCTTTTTTATAATGTTCATGTACATTTTGCATAACAAATCATATAGGAATGACTGATGAGACATTGTTTCATTAAATAAGCCATTTCTAAAGTATATTCATCATCAGCAAAATATACTTGGATAATGAAAAACAGTAAAGTTTAGCTTGTATCATTTTTTTCTAAACCTCAAACATTGGAAGGAAATGTGAAAATGAAAAAAGAAACCAAAAATGCAAAGGACAAAAGTCCTCAAAACAAAGCTAGCTGCATGATACAAAGAAATATGGTAAAAATATAGTAAGTGTAGGGGCGCCTGGGTGGCGCAGTCGGTTAAGCGTCCGACTTCAGCCAGGTCACAATCTCGCGGTCCGTGAGTTCGAGCCCCGCGTCAGGCTCTGGGCTGATGGCTCGGAGCCTGGAGCCTGTTTCCGATTCTGTGTCTCCCTCTCTCTCTGCCCCTCCCCCGTTCATGCTCTGTCTCTCTCTGTCCCAAAAATAAAAATAAAAATAAAAAAACGTTGAAAAATATAGTAAGTGTATATATTTCCATTAGTCTTTAAGCTTATTTTAAGTTAATGCACCAAGATAAAGGGAATTTAATCTTTTTGTAAACTAAGTAAACTCCTTTTGGTTTGAAATGTATTACTAAGTATTACATTAGAATTAAATTTTGGATTAGCATCAGGGTAGGCTAAACCTTCATCATACTCCGTAACATGAAATCCCAGCTTCTAGGCTGCAAGCTGTCCATAGTAACGCACAAATGATACCAGCAAAAAGGCCTCCATGGAAACAGAACCTCCACTCTGTTGTGTTTTGGTTGCTCTGAGGCATTTTTGGCAAAGGCTGGTAACAGAGCCAAAGATACTTATGGCCTACCTAGATACTTTTCATAACTTAATTTTTTTAAGTCACATAATTCTGAGTTTTAGTAAGGATGTGAAAAACAAGATCTTTATAGGTAGAAGTAAAAAGTGAGTACAAACACACATACACATATGTGCATAGGTTTGAGAGATACTGAGCAAAAAAACATTTGGAAAATGGCATACACATAATTTAACTGGCCTAAAACAACTTCTATCATTTTTAAAGCTTTTATAAACTTCTTTTTTTTTAAAGTTTATTTATTTTGAGAGAGAGCATGTGCACAAGCAGCTGGGGGGGGGGGGCTTGGAGAGAAGGAGAGAGAGAATCCCACACAGGCCCCCACGGTGTCAGCACAGAGCCTGATGCAAGGCTCAAACTCACGAACCATGAGATCATGACCTGAGCTAAAATCAAGAGTGGATGCTCAACCAAGTGAGCCACCCAGGCACCCCACACTTTTATAAACTTCTATGCACTTCTTATGTTTTACACTGGGTTCAAACAAACAAACAAACAAAATATCTTCTAACCCTGATACTTTATTTTCTAACTAAATAATGTGCATTTTGTAAGGCAGGTACAGTTTTCTTACCCCTTTCGACTGGCCACTAAACCTTTCAAGTAGGCATAATACAATTAACTATTCTCTCTCTCTCTCTCTCTCTATATATATATATATATATATGTATATATATATGAAAAGGATCAGAAAATGCTACTTCAAAATATGCCTCTTTGGCATAAAGGTTGTTTGAGTTGAAGTCAATTAAGAAACAGCAGACACTAGGGAAGCTCTCTGTTCCCCCTTTCTGCATAAAAGCAGGGCATAAACTTCTGTTTTGTAAAGGACATTTCCATTTATAAAGGTGTTCTCCTGTGCCATGTGAGGAAGAGGAGAAGGACTCCTGAGATAACTCTTACACCCAAGACGTAAAGTCTGCATAATAAACCTTATTAAACAACTCTTTTTTGTCGCACATTTCCTAGTCTCCTTTCCACAACTTGCTTTCCTCCTCCCCAGAAGCCCAAATCGCCTTTTCCTTGGCTTGGTCTCTTGTCCATACTTTATCACACTTTGTTAAAATTATATATTAGCCCCTGGTTCTAATAGTTATTGTTCTGTGAGTCCCTGCCATGTGCATATAAATTAAACTTTTTCTCCTGTTAATCTGCCTTTTGTCAGTTTAATTCACACTCTTCAGATGCTAAACATAAGAGGGTAGAGAAAATGTATTTTTCCTTCCTTATACCTATATAACTAACAAAATAAACCTTAACTATATACTTCACATATATAGTAAATCTTTTATAAAATCCATTATTTTTTTTTTTTTCTCCTAGAAACAGACATTAGAACAATGGCTGCCAGTGGCTAGGTAGCTGGAAGAATAAGAAGTTGTCTTATGGGTAGAGAATTTTAGACTCGCAAGATGAAAGGATCCTGGAGATTGGTTGCACAACCATGTGAATGTACCTAACATTTGAAGGGTGGCAGAAAAACCCACCCCAAAATATGCCACTTTGGCAAAAAAAAAAAAAAAAAAAATTTTGAGTTAAAGGTACTTGAAAATAGCAAATGCAAGAAAAAAACCCTGACCTTTCCTTCACTTAAAAGCAGGAGATGAAAGTCTCATGTGAAAGATACCCTTTCTGTACCAGAAGGAAAGTATCATTCTTATCATCAAGGGCGAGAAGTTGAGACCGAGGGAATTCTATACAAACAGACCATGTTAAACTAATTCATATCTTCCTTTACCTCTCCCCCACAAAATTTAGTTACTTTTCCACAATTGCCTCTCATAGCTTCTGCCATTTCTTTGGGTCTCCGTTCCTTATGAGGCCTTCCCATGTCACAATAAAACTCACATCCATTTGTGTGCTTTCCTTCTGTTGATCTGTCTTATGCCAATTTAATCCTCAGGCCCAGATGAAAAACCGTAACAGGAGAGAGGTAAAAATCTGTTTCTCACACACTGAACTCTACACTTAAACATAGCTAAATGGTACATTTTTTATTATGTGTATTTTACCATATTAATTCTTTTTATTTAAAAACATGTTTATTTTGAGAGAGAGAGAGAGAGAGAGCGAGCACAAGCAAGGGGAGGGGCAGAGAGAGGAGGAGACAGAGGATCCCAAGCAGGCTCCATGCTGTCAGTGCAGAGCCCCACATGGGGCTTGATCTCACAAACTATGAGATCAAGATCTAAGCCAAAACCAAGAGTCTGCTGCTTAACTGACTGAGCCATCTGGGTGCCCCACCATATCTTTTTTAAAAGAACAGCCAAAAGATTATATCAATGCTTACTAAATGCCATTAGTAAAAATAAAACTGATATAATGAAAAGTTACATTATTTTCTAAAATTTAAAAAAATATTAAAATTTTTTTTAATGTTTATTTATTTTTGAGAGAGAAAGAGACAGAGTGTGAGTTGGGGACAGAGAGAGGGAGGCACAGAATCCGAAGCAGGGTCCAGGCTCTGAGCTGTCAGGACAGAGCCCAACGTGGGGCTCAAACCCATGAACCATGAGAACATGACCTGAGCCGAAGTCAGACGCTTAACCAACTGAGCTACCCAGATGCCCCAGAAAACATTTTTAAAAGAAGAGAAAAAGGGAGCTCCAATTTCAGAAAAACTTCCTGAACAAGTTCTCCAGGTATGGAGAAGAGAGGAGCTCCAGGTTATCAGAAGTGGAAATATGTGTTGGTGTTATCTTCTCAGGTTACTAGAAGAACGATTAACCAAACCAGAGATCATGTTGCTAATTGGAAGTAACGTTGTCCAGATACTGAAGTGGGAGCATTTTCCGAGACTGCTGAGGAGATGGGCACAATGGCTCTGGTTGGGCAACAAAAGACAGCCAATTAGTCTTGAAACTACTGACTGGGGGATGCAGTGCTCATTCCTTGGGAATCAGGAGAAATTCAACACACAATCAGTCATCCGTGGAGGAAAACTTGGTAAAACTCTGCACCTATGCCTTCATATGTTGAGAAAGCTCTAGTAAGAGGAATTAGATAAATATCAAAAGGAGACACTGTTTCTTTGAAATGTTGATTAAATCTTCATTTTAGAAATTACACAAAAAGGATTTTTGAAAGAAATAGTTGGAGAAATTATTTGAAAAGGTATTGGAATGACAAGCCCCTGATTTTCATGTGTAGAAAAGAAGACTATGCCCAAACAAAATAGTTTATTTGGAATTGTCTCCGCTATTTATTTGCACAAAAAATTAAAAATAAAAAAAAATGAAAGAGTGCTTTTACATGCAGAAGCTAGAGGTTCAGTCCCTAAGAGAAAAATGTTTAAATATTAAAACCATAGCACATGATGCATCATTCTGTTTCTATGTATTTCCTCCTTTTATGAGAAAAATTTATGCAGAAGCTTGTCCTTCACAGATGTTAATTATCAGAATAATGTGAGCTACATTGTTCCCACTTTCCTTTAAGCAGCAAATCCCAGAAGGAACTAAAGAATATTATAGATGTGGTGAAAGTTGTTTAGAATTTGTAAATGCTGCTAACACATGCTGATCATCAAAATCATTTTAAACCAAATATAGCAAGAATTTTGTTTAACTTCATTCAACTATTAAAAAAAGAAATTTAGAAGCAACCAGCCCATGTCACTCAGAATACTGATATGACACATTTAGATTTTGTGGTTATTGCAATGATTGATAAAAAAATATCTTTTCTTACTTAGCTTTACTTTCCTCTAAAACCCATCTTTTATTAGAGCAGAAAGGAAGTTTAATCAAGGAAACAGAAAATAAATCTTTCAAGTTTTTCTAATGCCAAAAAAAATCATTATGTAGTATTCTGAGAAAATCTCAAACAACTATGATGTCTATTTTTTTTTTTTTTAATGTGATTTCATCATTTTCAGTGACTCAAGCACCAAGACAGCAAAGATCTAGATGCTGTACGTCTAGCACCTAATCAGTGCTTGGTAAACTGCAGATACTCACTCCGTAAGTTGAGTGCTGTTGAAGGATAAAATAAACCCATGAAAATCCATAAGTATAAATTGAACTCCACTAAGTCTTGATCATGAAGATCAAGATGGAATAACCTCCTAGATGGAAAAGCTAGTAGTGTATGTGTCAGCCTTAAGAAAGTGCAATTTACAGACCCTCTTGCCCTCCTTTTCTCTTATTCTCTAAGCCCCACCTGCCTGCCATTGTGCCCCAAGTACCATCACTAAAGGCATGCTCTTTTATACTGAAGCAATGAACGGTATTTACTTTGAAAAACAAGCAGTCCTCTAATGGAACTAACACACAACAGGCAAGTTTTAGTAGCCAGCAGAAGAAGACACAATAAGGCAGATTAAAAAGTAAGACAAGGGACCATGGGAACCAGTGACAGTAACAAAGGTACTCAATGAATATTTCTTGAATAAGCAAGTAAATTGATGAAAAAATACAGGAGCGCTGATAACGAGTAAGTCAGAAGGAAGGACAGTAAGAAGATGTCCAAGCAACAGCAAGAAGAGATATTTTGAGGGGTGTGATTCTCTCTCCCCAGCCTCATCTCCTCAGCTGCTCCCTTCCACCAAAGCCACCAGCAAAACTATGTGCCTGATAAATATTGTACATCCCCCTGTCCCCTGCCCAGGCCTCACACTTTCATCCAGATTACCATTCCTTAATCCTTACTGTAAAACAAACAAACAACAAACAAAATGTGGAGCTCCTACTGGATGGTAGGAGATACACAAACACAAACGCCTTTCTTGATTCTCTGTTTTGCCTGGGACAGGCATGGTACCGAGCTCTGGAGAAACACCAGGTCCTGGGATGGGTGCCATTTTACAGACAATGGCCAACGATGACTGCTTTTGATGCAGACCTGAAGGAGGGAAGTTGACCAAGAGCTGGAGAAAAAGCATTCCTGGTGAAGGCCAGGCATGGCTCTGGGCTTATGTTCTTGGAAAATCGAGGAAGCCTGTACATGGAGCCAGATGGGTGAATGACTAAGGACAGGCCAGGGTCACATGCAGTGAGAATCATGGTGAAATAAAAAGCTTTAAACCTGCCAGTGACTCAATCTGATTTCCAGTCTGGTCACCTGGAGCTCAATAGTCTCCCCAGGGACCTATGGACATGTAAAATTTTAATCCCCGATCATCCAGGCACTCAAACTTGGTCTCTTCTCTTCTAATTTTGCTTTCGGTTTAATTCCAACTAAAGCAGGACAATCAAACCAGAAAAAGGTATTGGTGTCCCTATGTGGTAGGGAATGGGGACAAGGAGGTGGGAAAAGATGATAAAGTGACTGATGTTAAATCAAACAGCTATGAACCATGACAGCATTCTGAGGGCAGATTATGTTCTCATGTTCTCACTGTTTACTGTTGTCCCCAAAATAACACTAGGACCCACCCCCTTTTTCTAGCATCCCATACTATATTGATTTTGTATGTAAGATCTACTTGAATAAATAATGGGGGAAAAAAGTGCAGGAGAATCTAAGGTCCAAAGTATGGCTTACTTGACAATGATGGCTTTCTATTAGTCAGGATCTGGACGTGATTGTATTTTCTTTAAAAATTTGCTGAAATTACATGTTTAAATACCCTTTAAATATTCCGTTACTCTAACAATAAAGAATAGTTTAAATGTATTGACACTCCATCTGCTATCCAACTCTCAACAGATTTACATTAAGAAACAGGTGGGAGTAGCCAAGATGGTGGAACAGCATGGAAGTTTTTCGTGTCTCGCATCCACGAAATACAGCCAGACCAATACTAAACCATCCTACACGCTAGAAAACTGATTGGAGGATTAACACAACAATCTGCACAACCTGAACCACAGAATTCAGCAGGTACGTGGCGCAGAGAGGGGAATTTGGGGAACGAGAAGCTGCTGAGGGTAGAGAACCGCTTTTGCAGGCAGAGAGAGAACAGAGACTGGGGAGGGGGGGAGAATAAGGGAAAAGCACCCCTCCCCAAAAGCAGCTGGAGAGAAAGGGGAAAATTGGAAACAGCCACAGGGACTGTGAAAGGGAGAAAGGAGAAAGGAGAGGGTTTCAATTCCATTAAGACTGTAAACAAGGGGAATGCAAAGGCTGCAACTCCGCAGCTCCCTACCTGGCGGTGCTCTGCTGGGAAGGGCGAATCCCCAGGAACGGAGTGGGGTCCGGGAGGTGCTCGGGCCACACGGGGAGAAGCGGTCCCACTGCTGGAAGGACATTTGGTGGAGACTGTTGAAGCCACCTGGTCCCAGCAGACCCCAGAAGGCAGCCACCTTCGCTGGTGCTGGAACAAGGTCCTCAAGGGTGAAGCCTGGTGCCAGGTACGCGTTGTGATTTCCCACCATCCCTGAAACGCTGCTGCTACACCGGCTCGCGAACTTTTTCTGGGGTGGGCTGGCACCTGGCCGCAGTCTCGGGGCACCGGCAGCAGCAGGGTCCAGCGGCAGTTCCTGGGTGCAGCGGACATTCGGCCGTTGCTCCTTGGGCCAGTGCTCGGTGAGACGCTCCCGCGGAGGGGCGGAACGGGTCAAAGCCGCGGTCCTTCGGGAGTAAGGGGCCGGGGAAAACAGCCGCATCTGAGACAAAACTCGGGAGACAGGTACTGCCTGGGGCCTGGTCACAGAGAGTGAAGTGGGAGTGGACGAGAGCTGAAGACAGAGGACGGGTGCGCGATTGCTGACCTAGGAGAACAGACCGGGTAGCTGGCTGACGCCATGTTCCGCTCCCGCGCATGCGCATACGCACCTACGAGCCGCCACACTCCACCCCAGGAGGCTAGCAGCGCCATCTAGTGGACAGCGGAGCCGTTACACTGAGCCCCGCCCAACTGGGCCAACTTCGCTCTTGAAGAACACAAGTCTCACCGCCGGCTTAGTTTATGGACCGTAAGGCGCTACACAGACTGACTTCTAGGGGAAAACGAAGGAATTTCAGTCCTACTTCAGTCTGTTAGCAGGTCCATCTATTCAATTTTATTTTTATTTTTTTATTTTTTTCTCTTTTACACTTCTTTTTCTTGAATACAGAAACAGAAAAAAATTCATTTTTTTCAATTTCTTACTTCCATCATTTTATTTTACTCTACTTCAGTGTATTCATCTTTGCAAATTTTCAAACAATTTCCTTTTTATTTTTTTATTTCTTTTTCTTTTTTTCTCTTTTAAACTTCTTTTTCTTGAATGCAGAAAGAGAAAACTTCATTTTTACTTTCAATTTCTATTAAAAATATTTTTATTTAATTTTTTACTATATTTTTTGCTTTTATGTAAATTTTTTCAAATTCTATTTTACTTTCATAATTTTATTTTAGTCTACTACAGTGTATTCACTTTTTCAAATTTTCAAACTATTTCCTTTTTTCCTTTCTTCTTTTAATCTTTTTTCTCTTTTCATTTCTTTTCTTTTTTCTTGAATACAGAAAAAGAATAAAGTCATATTTATTTTTAATTTTTATTAAAAATATTTTTCATTAATTTTTTTCTACTATATCCTTTACTTTTGTGTATATTTTTTCAAATTCTATTTTACTCCCATCATCTCATTTTAGTCTAATTCAGTGAATTCATTTTTTCAAATTCCCAAATGATTTCCTTTCTTTTTCCTCCCCCTCCCTTGTTTTGTCTCTAATCTGGCAAACCACTTTCAACACCCAGACCAAAACACACCTAGGATCTAGCATCATATATTCGATTTGTGTGTGCGTGTGTGTGTGTGTGTGTGTGTGTGGTTTTAATTTTTAATTTTAATTTTTTTAATTTCAATTTTTCTACCTCATTAATTCCTTTTCTCCCTTCAAAATGACAAAGTGAAGGAATTCACCCTAAAAGAAAGAGCACGAAGAAACGACAGCCAGGGATTTAACCAACACAGATACAAGCAAGATGTCTGAACCAGAATTTAGAATCACGATAATAAGAATACTAGCTGGAGTCGAAAATAGATTAGAATCCCTTTCTGCAGAGATAAAAGAAGTAAAAAATAGCCAGAATGAAATTAAAAATGCTCTAACTGAGCTGCAATCACGGATGGATGCAGCAGTGGCAAGGATGGATGAGGCAGAACAGAGAATCAGCGATATAGAGGACAAACTTATAGAGAATAAGGAAGCAGAAAAAAAGAGGGAGATTAAGGCAAAAGAGCATGATTTAAGAATTAGAGAAATCAGTGACTCATTAAAAAGGAACAACATCAGGATCATAGGGGTCCCAGAAGAGGAAGAGAGAGAAATAGGGGTAGAAGGGTTATGTGGGCAAATGATAGTGGAAAACTTTCCTAACCTGGGGAAAGACACAGACATCAAAATCCAGGAAGCACAGAGGACCCCCATTAGATTCAACAAAAACCGACCATCAACAAGGCATATCAGAGTCAAATTCACAAAATAATCAGGCAAGGGGGGGACTCATGAAAGCAGCAAGGGAAAAAAGTCCCTAACCTACAAGGGAAGACAGATTAGGTTTGCAGCAGACCTATCCACAGAAACTTGGCAGGCCAGAAAGGAGTGGCAGGATATATTCAATGTGCTGAATCAAAAAAAAAAATATGCAGCCAAGAATTCTTTATCCAGCAAGGCCGTCATTCAAAATAGAAGGAGAGATAAAAAGTTTCCCAGACAAACAAAAATTAAAGGAGTTTGTGACCATAAACCAGCCCTGCAGGAAATTTTAAGGGGGACTCTCTGAGGGGAGAAAAGATGAAAAAAAAAAAAATATATATATATAAATACCAAAAGCAACAAAGATTAGAAAGGACCAGAAAATACCACCAGAAACTCCAACTCCACAAGCATCATAATGGCAATAAATTCATATCTCTCAGTACTCACTCTAAACATCAATGGACTCAATGCTCCAATCAAAAGACATAGGGTAACAGAGTGGATAAGAAAACAAGCTCCATCTATATGCTGTTTACAAGAGACCCACTTGAGACCTAAAGACACCTTCAGATTGAAAATAAGGGGATGGAGAACCATCTATCATGCTAATGGTCAACAAAAGAAAGCCAGAGTAGCCATACTTATATCAGACAATCTAGACTTTAAAATAAAGACTGTATCAAGAGATGCAGAAGGGCATTATATAATAATCAAGGGGTCTGTCCACCAAGAAGATCTAACAATTGTAAACATTTATGCTCCCAAAGTGAGCACCCAAATATATAAATCAATTCATCACAAACATAAAGAAACTCTATGATAATAATATCATAATAGTAGGGGACTTCAACACCACACTTACAACAATGGACAGATCATCCAAACAGAAAATCAACAAGAAACAATGGCTTTGAGTGACACACTAGACAAGATGGACTTAACAGATATATTCAGATCATTTCATCCTAAAGCAGTAGAATACATATTCTTTTCCAGTGCACATGGAACATTCTCCAGAATAGATCATTACTGGAACACAAATCAGCCCTCAATAAGTACAAAAAGATCAAGATCATACCATGTATATTTTCAGACCACAATGCTAAGAAACTTGAATCAACCACAAGAAAAAACGTGGAAAGACAACAAATATTTGGAGACTAAAGAACGTCCTACTAAAAAAATAATGGGATAACCAAGAAGTTAAAGAGAAAATTAAAAAGTACATGAAAGCCAATGAAAATGATAATACCACAGCCCAAAACCTCTGGGACGCAGCAAACGTGGTCATAAGGGGGAAGTATATAGCAATTCAGGCCTTCCTAAAGAAGAAAGGTCTCAGATACACAACCTAACCTTACACCTTAAGGAGCTGAAAAAGGAACAGCAAATAAAACCCCAAAACAGTAGAAGGCAGGAAATGATCAAGATTAGAACAGAAACCAATGCTACTGAAACCCCCAAAACAGTAGAACAGATCAATGAAACCAGAAGCTGGTTCTTTGAAAGAATTAACAAAATTGATAAACCCCAAGCCAGTTTGATCAAAAAGCAAAAGGAAAGGACCCAAATAAATAAAACGAAGAATGAAATAGGACAAATCACAACCAACACAGCAGAAATACAAACAATAGTAAGAGAATATTATGAGCAATTATATGCCAATAAAATGGGCAATCTGGAAGAAATGGACAAATTCCTAGAAACATATACACTAACAAAACTGAAACAGGAAGAAATAGAAAATTTGAACAGACCCATAACCAGTAAAGAAATCAAATTAGTAATAAAAAATCTCCCCAAAACCAAGAGTCCAGGGCTGGATGGCTTTATTCTACCAAACATTTAAAGATGAGTTAACACCTATTGTTCTGAAGCTGTTCCAAAAAATAGAAATGGAAGGAAAACTCCCAAACTCTTTCTATGAAGCCAGCATTACCTTGATTCCAAAACCAAGGACCCCACTAAAAAGGAAAACTACAGTCCAATTTCCCTGATGAACATGGATGCAAAAATATTCAACAAGATACTAGCCAACTGGATCTAACAATGCAGTAAAAGAAATATTCACCACGACCAAGTGGGATTTATACCTGGGATGCACGGCTGGTTGAATACCCACAAAACAATCAATGTGATACATCACATCAATAAGAGAAAGGACAAGAACCGCGTGATCCTCTCAGTAGATGCAGAGAAAGCATTTGACAAAATACAGTATCCTTTCTTGATAAAAACCCTCAAGAAAGTAGGGATAGAAGGATCATACCTCGAGATCATAAAAGACATATGAACGACCTAATGCAAATATCATCCTCAATGGGGAAAAACTGAGAGCTTTCCCCCTAAGGTCAGGAACAAGACAGGGATGTCCACTCTCACCACTGTTATTCAACACAATATTGGAAGTCTTAGCCTCTACAATCAGACAACACAAAGAAATAAAAGGCATCCAAATCGGCCGGGAGGAGGTCAAACTTTCACTCTTTGCAGATGACATGATACTCTATATGGAAAACCCAAAAGATTCCACCAAAACACTGCTAGAACTGATTCATGAATTCAGTAAAGTGGCAGGATATAAAATCAATGCACAGAAATTGGTTGCACTCCTACACACCAACAATGAAGCGACAGAAAGAGAAATCAAGGAATCAATCTCATTTACAGTTGCACAAAAAACCATAAAATACCTAGGAGTAAACCTAACCAAAGAGGTGAAAAATCTATACACTGACCATAGAAAGCTGATGAAAGAAATTGAAGAAGACACAAAAAAATGGAAAAAGATTCCATGCTCTTGGATAGGAAGAACAAATACTGTTAAAATGTCGACACTACCCAAAGCAATCTACATATTCAATTCAATCCCTATCAAAGTAACACCAGCATTCTTCACAGAACTAGAACAAATAGTCCTAAAATTTGTATGGATCTGGAAAAGACCCCGAATAGCCAAAGCAATCTTGAAAAAGAAAACCAAAGCAGGAGGCATCATAATCCCAGACTTCGAGCTATACTACAAAGCTGTAATCATCAAGACAGTATGGTACTGGCACAAGAACAGACACTCAGATCAATGGAACAGAATAGAGAACCCAGAAATGGACCCACAATCCTATGGCCAACTAATCTTTGACAAAGCAGGAAATAATATCCAATAGAATAAAGACAGTCTCTTCAGCAAGTGGTGCTGGGAAAACTGGACAGCGACATGCAGAAGAATGAACCTGAACCACTTTCTTACACAAAAATAAACTCAAAATGGAAGAAAGACCTCAATGTAAGACAGGAAGCCATCAAAATCCTCGAGGAGAAAGCAGGTAAAAACCTCTTTGATCTTGCCCGCAGCAACTTCTTACTCAATACATCTCTGGAGGCAAGGGAAGCAAAAGCAAAAATGAACTACTGGGACCTCATCAAAATAAAAACCTTCTGCACAGTGAAGGAAACAATCAGCAAAACTAAAAGGCAACCGACAGAATGGGAGAAGATATTTGCAAATGATGTATCAGATAAAGGGTTAGTATCCAAAATCTATAAAGAACTTCTCAAATTCAACACCCAAAAAACAAATAGTCCAGTGAAGAAATGGGCAAAAGACATGAATAGACAGTTCTCCAAGGAAGACATCCAGATGGCCAACCGACACATGAAAAAATGCTCAACATCACTCATCATCAGGGAAATGCAGATCAAAACCATGATGAAATACCACCTGACACCTGTCAGAATGGCTAACATTAACAACTCCGGCAACAACAGATGTTGGCAAGGATGCGGAGAGAGAGGATCTCTTTTGCACTGTTGGTGAGAATGCAAGCTGGTGCAGCCACTCTGGAAAACAGTATGGAGGTTCCTCAAAAAACTAAAAATAGAACTACCCTACGACCCAGCAATTGCACTACTAGGTATTTATCTAAGGGATACAGGTGTGCTATACATGCACCCCAATGTTTATAGCAGCACTATCAACAATAGCCAGAGTATGGAAAGAGCCCAAATGTCCATCGATGGATGAATGGATAAAGAAGATGTGGTATATATATACAATGGAGTATTCCCTGGCAATTAAAAAGAATGAAATCTTGCCATTTGCAACTACATGGATGGAACTGAAGGGTATTATGCTAAGTGAAATTATTCAGTCAGAGAAAGACAAAAATCATATGACTTCACTCATTTGAGGGCTTTAAGAGACAAAACAGATGAACATAAGGGAAGGGAAACAAAAATAATATAAAACCAGGGAGGGGGACAAAACAGAAGAGACTCATAAATATGGAGAACAAACTGAGGGTTGCTGGAGGGGTTGTGGGAGGGGGGATGGACTAAATGGGTAAGGGGCACTAAGGATTCTACTCCTGAAATCATTGTTGCACTATATGCTAACTCAACATTTGGATGTAAATTTTAAAAAATAAAATTTGAATGTAAATTAAAAAAAAAGAAAGAAACAGGTGGACACTTTTGTGCTGGTAAAATAATTTCATAAAGCAAAATAAATTGTAAAAAATGTATATTTATTAATTACAAACAATCTAGATTTTTGTTATAATAATTTTGGTATCCAATTGATTTTTCAAGCACATTTTCTCTACTAGCTTTATGGCTCAGAGTGGGGCAGGCATTTAGATTTATGGTTTCTAGAACACAGGTAATTTTGCACTATTTTGAGTTACTTTTTGCTTCATTCTACTTATGACTAATTGCACACACTGCAAAAGACCTCTATCACCAATGACTTCCGCTGTGCCTAATAAATTGCAAGCATCCAGCATGTGATAGATGGAAGAATGCTCAGAACAAACAAATGAAGTGTGTGTGTATGTAATACTCAACTTAATCTCCTTTCATTTAATTCTATTAATTTCGGAGATGTAACATTATATTATGTAACTGTCATAGTAGGTATCTGATATGCTTATAGAAAAAAAAAAAGACATTATGCTATAAATTTATCAGATTGTGTCTCCAAAGCAAATAAACAAATCTTCCCTGTAGGCCTGGCTTTGCCTGAATTGGAAGCTCGTATTTTGTGTGACCCATGTCAAGACAATACGGATATGACATTTCTGTACCCAGATGTGTCTGCTCATGTGTGTCTCATCATTTCTTGTGTCTTTTTCTAAATCTGCTTACTAGTGATGATTTTATTATCAAAAGAAAAGAGAAAGGGAACATAAAAGTGCATTTGCTTGGTTATTTAGGCCTGTTTATATTTGAAATGTGAAAAGTACTTTTCATAAAGGAAATATATATTTGCATATGCTCATAAAATATCTATATTGAAATACATAAAGCACAGCCATTCACGATCCCTTAATTAGTCTTTAAGTAGAATAAGAATTTAATTAAAATATAATTTGTTAATTCATTAGTGTTGGGTTATAACTTTGACACTGATTTTCAGTAATTAATGGGTCCTGAAAGAACATAATTTATTTGGTTGTTTTCACTGTATTTTCACTTCAACACTTTCTTCTTTTTCATATCACTACATTTTGAAAAAGGAAAAGCATCAAAGTGATTTTTTAAATAATTTAGACCATATCACCAAATAACCTCTGATTAAATGTCACTTTATTAAAGGAGTCTCCTCTGAGTACCCCATAAAACTGTACCCTATTCTTCCATGAATATCTCTATCACCCTGTTTTATTTTTCTTTGTAATATCATCATTTAACAGTCTCTATATTTACTTATTTGATTGTTTATTTTCTTCCTTCTATAAAGGAAGCACCATGAGGACAGGGAGTTTGTTTTATTCATTGTTGTATTTTCAGAATCTAGAACAGTGCCTGGCACATAGTAGGCATTCAGGTGATGTCTACTGAGTAAATGGCTGCCTGTTACTAAGTTGCATGGACATCAATTAGATGATGTGCAGTTAAAAACAACACATACATAAGAATACAGTTACAATATGATCAGACCACTAGAGGTTAAGTAAACTTAGTTCTATTTATCAGCAAGAAGTAATACTCAGTGAGCACATCCTACAAAGATCCTAAAAGGACTACAAACAACATTCTATAAGGAATTGCAAAAATAAACACCTATCAAAAGATCCACAGAGATTAAAAGCAACATTAAAAGTATGCCTAAAATAACCATCCTTACTCTTGGCTTTGGAACAGATGAAAATTCAAATTGCTATTGGATTAAACAAACAAAATATATAAAAGGTAAAATATAATATTTTAATAAATTACTTGAAACATCAGCTTTAAAATACTCAGGGGCTACGGTAGACAAAGGTTAAATAATACCTGTTCCAGTCTTTCCAGAATCCACCCTCACACGAGAAGACAGGACCTCTTTCCTACTCAGCATAACACTAGTAATGTGGTATGCTGGTTTTCCAAGAAACGGTACTAAACTACGAATAAAAATTAGGAGGCAAGAAATAAGGTGGCATGTTTGGGAATCCACCTGTGCAAAGGTTTATGATTTATAAAGTACAAGATGGCAAATGATGAGAAACACCGAGGTGACTATTTCAGAAGCCAAATAGTGATGTTTTACATTAATAACCTGCAAAATACATTACCCAAAAATCTTTCCATAATATTAGATTCTGTAGAGGATGTATTCATTGGGTTTAAAGCTTGTTATTTCTGGGGGCGCCTGGGTGGCTTAGTAGTTAAGCGTCCGACTTTGGCCCAGGTCACGATCTCACAGTTCGTGAGTTCAAGCCCCGCGACAGGCTCTGTGTTGACAGCTTGGAGCCTGGAACCTTAGGATTCTGTGTCTCCCTCTCTCTCTATACACCTCCCTAGCTCATGTTCGCACTCTTGTCTCTGTCAAAAATAAATAAAAACAATTTTTTTAAAGCTCGTTATTTCTGCAAACTGACCTAAATTCTAATATTGTTGACAAGACAAAAAAATTACAGGGGATATTGCAACTGACCAATGCATTTACCTTCATCCTTCCCTCCATCCCCCCAGTTGTAAGGTCTTATCCATGAGAGTCTACATTGCTTCTTCATGAAATGAACCATCTGCTAAATTACTGCTTGGGATTTGAAGCTAGTCCCAATTGTTAGTTTATTAAATGTAATAAGTTACAATAATGAAGTGTTAGAATTATAACCCACACAGGCAGAATGAGCAGAGATTCCCAAATAGAATTACAAAAACCTTAACTTGTATTTTTTGACTTGTGGTTTTAATATTGCCAGTCTGATACACTGGCACTTCTTGCACTGCATTTTAAAAAATAGAAGGAGAAAAGAAAAAGGTATGTAAAGAGCAATCTCTTCTGTGCATATACAAATACTTCATTACCCAAGCAATTCTTCCAAAATAGAAATTAATAATAAATCTACGGGGCACCTAGGTGGCTCAGTCGGTTCAGTGGCCAACTTTGGCTCACATCATGATCTCATGGTTTATGAGTTTGAGCCCTGCGTCAGGCTGGAGCCTGTGAGTTGGAGCCTGCTTCAGATTCTGTGTGTATGTCTCTCTCTGTCCCTCCCCCATTTGCACTATCCTTCTCTTTCTCTCTCTCTCTCTGTCAAAAATAAACATTAAAAATTTTTTTTAAATGAAAAGAAATTAATCTAAAGTGATAATGTCTGTGAGGAATGATTTATAAAAACCTAAATTTTCTTCGATACATTATACTTTGCTAGTTAAAAACATGCTTAATAATGTTTAGTAAAATTTTATACAATTTACTGCAAATGGAAAGCTTTTAAAAAATCTTTTTCAATTGGTGGATTCATGCTTCTCAAGAAATTCACTGTTGCTAGATATGAATAGTGAGAAGATAAAGGTCTTCTTAGGGTCACTCCACTCACCTCAATTTGCTGATTAAATTTTACAGAATGAAAATTGAACTCTTAACTCCAACACTGAGACAGGAACAAGATAACTATATATTACACATACACACATACACATACACACATTATATATGAACGTGAGAACCAGGGGTTGGCAAAAAATTTTTGTAAGTCTTTTCCCTGTAATTTTTCCAAGTCTAAGTTTTAATACCTTCCAAAGAGATTTAATATACATCCATGTGTGGTTATACACACACATAGATATGCACATAAAATCACGCAACACACATTAGCTGCTAACATTTGTTTAAATATAAGGGCTCCCGTGAGAAATGCAAAGAGTATTTTGCTTCCATTTTTTTTTACATGAAAAATTGTAGATTTGGTCTTACAATTAAGAAAGATTGCATCTCGAGACAGTTCTTTCTCTGTAGCTAAGGCAAGATAGTAAGCTAACTGAGAAAGCAACTGGATCGTTAAGACCCCTGGCTAATATGATCAAAAAAAGCTACAAATCCTGGGTGAAAAGTTCCAAAATACACAGCCGTTCTCAAAAGTAAGAAAGGTAAACACCAAGTTCCCAGTAATGAAGAGAGAACTCAAATCTCAAGAGGGGAGGAGGAGCCTGGTGAAGAAACCTGGAACTTGATTCCCATAAAGGTTAGGTCAGAACCCATCCCTGTGGAGAAACACCTAGAAGCACACTGCAGGGGCGTCTCTACATCCCGGGGCACGAGGGGCCCCAAGGAAAGTGCGCTCCACAGAAGGGAAGCTGCCAGGAAAGTTTCATGAAGCACCCAAGAAAACAGAACAGATGGGAGCAACCGGAAGATTCAAACTCACATCCGGGAACTACAGATAGTAGATAATGTGAAGGAAACTTTAAATGACTATGTGCAAAATATAAAACCTGATAAAGATAGTAAAAGAAACCATAAAGCAAGAAAAAGACATAATGAAAGAAAAAGAAAAAATAGGCAAATCTTTGAAGGAAACAAAAAGAAGTTGTGGAATTGATGTTCAACGAAACTGAATTAAAAAAAAATCCACACACAGGTTAAGGAGTACATTAAACCCAACTGAAGAAAGTGAATTATTAAATTGGAAGACAGATTTAAGGAAACAGCCTATAATGAAACAAGTGGATTAAAGAGATGGAAATAAGAAAAAAAGGGATTAAAAGATATGAAAGTTACAATAAGTCTGACTTGTATTTAATAGGGACTCCAGAGTCATCAAATTTAAATCAGACTGAATCTCAAACAGGATAAATATTTAAAATTCACACCTTGGTAAAAGCATGAATAATAGTGTATGTTTCAAAATACAGTATAGAAATTTGGAGTTAGTGATGTGTCATTGATACCTCGGATTGCCACAATATGTAGACATATAGGAATGTAGATGGATCACCTCATGGTCATTTTAAAAGTAAAATTTTCTATTTGTTTACATAGTAACAGACTGAAGCAGGAGAACAAAATATATATATATATATATACACAAATGTATGAACTAGTAAAAATTTTGTAGAGACTCTCAATTTAAAAAACTTTGTTTACATAAATTATTTGAACCTTATCATTCAAGTAGCAAATGTTTAACATACTGAATACAGGATTAAAAATTTATGAACGATGCAAAAGCAAGCAGTTTGGTTTAAGATTTGATATGTGTTCTCTGCGTTTCAGTTTCTTCATTGAACAATGATGTACTCTAGTCAATAAGCTTCTCAAGACCACAGAACCCTTATCAGCTGGGCTACAGAGCTCACCACTGAGTCTCACCCATGAGAGTTACTCACTTCTTTTATGAATAGATGAGTCATTGTTGCCTAAGCGTTGATGAGATCACATTATTTCTCTGTCATGGACTACAGCCCCATGATGGACAGAACTAAATCGGACTCAGCTGTTTTAAATAGCATCTGGACAAGAGTATCTGACACAGAGTCTCCCAACGTGTCACAAAATTACCTAGGAAGATACAGATAAGGAGGAAAACTCAACATGCAACTGAAACTAGGCATAATAATGAATGCACAAGCAGAAAAAAAAGAGGAATTTCTACATATGATGATGCCAATGAAACTAGACTGAAAAACAATAATTGGTGGTCAACTCATGTTTTGCAACCATTGGTACCCATCCAAAAGTCGCTAGATGGTTTTTTCATCCCTCCTACACTTTCTCCCTCCGGAAGGTAAGGTCAGAACAGACTTAGTTGGGGGCGGGCATGGACTCAGCCGCCATCTTGCCGCTGTGAAGTAGTTGCTTTTAAGACAAAGACAAAGCCATCTGCTTCCATTCTCATCTCTGCTATATCGCTGCTACGTCCATTCACACCCAACTCTCAGAAACCATCTGAACAGGAAGTAGGGACAGAGACTCCTGGTAGCACATTGCACTGCATCCTGGAAAGCAGCGTGCCCCACAAGCACAATGTTGCAGGTAAGGGCAGAGGAAAACACAGCTGGGTGCAGGTGCATTTTCAGGATTGTACGTGCTTTTCGGATCTATCTGTCTTTGTGTCAGTAGTCACAGAGGGTCCCTGTAAGCCCAGCAAAACAGGACAAGATGAAGCATCTTCATACTGGGCGCTGGATGTTGGCTAGGAGCTGGGCAGTCTACCTAAGTAATGCTGATAAGGAGAGCTCACCCGAACCCAAGCAAAGTGAGTGTTTTAGCAAACACAAATTCTAGATTGAGGTAAAATTGAAGATATGTAAACAGTAATATATGGGTTTTATAAACATCTTACAAAATATGAAATGGAATATCATCTTATAGATTTAGAGGATTAGGAGGCCCTTTAAATTCATTACTGCAGAAATCAGTGATTTTCAGAAATGGGCATTCTCCAGGATTCACAAAGCCAGACCTCTTCATAGAAGAAAAGCAGAAATCCATTTGTTGCCAATAGGTCAAGGCAAAAAGAAAATGAGATTTTACCCTTAGGAAATAATCAAACATGCTTGCAAGACACAATATATACAAATGTACAATGATGTTGCTAATAGTATTGCTTATATTAACAAAACATTGAAGAAAAGCATTACTATCTAAGAAAAACATTAATATCCAACAATAGGGACTGGTTAAAGTGTAAAGTACTCTAGAGATTCCCAAAATGATTTTTAAAGTGCGCATTCATTGATGTGGAAAGATGGTTATGACTTGTAATTAATTGAAAAAAGTTATGAAGTATGAGTAAAATGTTTTTTTAAAAATTTTCATACATATGCAGATTTGCAAATGCAGAGGAAGGAGGGGTCTGAAAAGTTCACACTAACAGATTAATAGAGGCTACCTTAGGGTTGTGGGATTACGGTTGACCCATATTTTTTATTTTTTCCAATCTGGGTTATGGAATATGAATAAATCACAACATTATCCCTGATGAACTTGCTTGTACAATAACTTTAAAGCCAATATGTATAATGATATAAGTGGAGAAATAAGCAGTGTGAAGTTTGTAGGACTAAATACAGTAATGGAAGTAAAATTGGAACTTGACATGGGGATACACAAATTGATACTAAAGACAAGAGAAAGCAGAAGAAAGCTCTCATAGAAGTTTAAACATGTGAATAAGGAGATCAATATATTGAGGGAGACAATGATAGAAATGGCAGGATAAAATTTATTTACACACTGCATGTATTTGTTGTAAGAAAGAAAAGAGAAAAGTTGTAACAAAAATAATCATCAATGACATTACAGGGAAAAAAAAAACTTTCCTCACTTGAGAAAAAAATTCAAGTAAGTAGACAGAATAAGCTCACTATATTAAAAAAAGAATCGATGAAAGCAAAAGATACACATGGAAGCAACTTTTAATTATACAAAAATAGTGCAATTACCCAGGCTGCCAAACAAAATAAACAAGCAAACAAAAACAGACCAAAGGAATAAAAATCAGACTGGTCTTAATTTCTCAACAATCATATCTTAGAATATAATGACATTACATTCTTCAGAGGCATAGAGGGAAACAGTTGAAATTTAAGAATGTTAATATGAATCACAAACTGCATTGCTGAAAAATTGTATTTCAAGATATTCAAGCGTTTAGAAATATTCAACCCATGGACCCACTTTTTATAAAATTGCCTAAAGATATACACGAAAACAGAGAAAAATGAATCTGAATGAGAACTCGAATGGAAGTTTAGGGTTTCAAGGTTTTACATGTTTTCATCATTCAGACTGGAATGCAGTTTTGTAAATTCTGTAGGGTTTTTTTTTTTTTTTTTTTTGGTCATCAGGGATATGTCTTAGATTGGGGGGGGAGGCAAAGATTGGTTTTTATAATGATTTTAAAATGATGCTACATTTGTTTTTATACTTTTCTCAATAGCAAGAAATGTGTTTCGTATTTAATACAACTTTTTGTTAGTATTTGTTTCTGTTCTCCAAAAATATACTAACAACATGTTCACAATGACGGTACACTGAGGTGCTGGTCACTGTAGAGCATGACCTGCCAAAGGAGATACTATGTGTACCACCCCCGAAGCAAAGCCACACGGAGACATATATTGGCATGCCTCTTTTCTAAAGGCCTTGAGTAATGACCATGGGAAATGTTAAAAATGCATATTAAGCTATGATTGTCTTTTTTGTTGTTGGTGTTATCAAACTGGAGAGAACTATTAATTATTAATTCTCCTGTGGCTGTTAGGTCCATTATGAATTTCCTGTCCTAATTAGGTCTTTGAATGTTACCTTAAGTCCCTTAAGAATCATCAACACAACTTCAACAAAGCTAAAAACATACATGTAGAAGGAAGACTGAACAAAACTATCAATTACTAAAAGTTATCTCAGAATAAATGTTGTCTTCTTGTCTTCTGTATACATTTTACTTTATCTATTTTCTAAATTTTCTAAAATAGTCATCTATTACCTTTAAACTAGAAAAAAATCAGAAAAATCTAAGAAAAAATGCATACCATTTTTATATGCCATCTAATGACAAATAGCTTTCACAAGGTATTGTATACACTATGATCTCAATTATGCAAAAAGAAAGAAAAGACAGAAATACTTTAAAAAATGTCAACAACTGAATTCAATTAATGGTGGAATGATGAGTGATTTATTTAGTCCTTCTACTTTCCAATATTTTCTTATTTTATAAGATAAACATGTATATATTTCATATTGAGAATAGAACTTTATAAGTAATGATAAGGGATCAATTTTTTTAATGTTTACTTAAGTTTGAGAGGGAGAGAGACAGTGTGCTAGAGGGGGAGGGGCAGACACAGAATCGGAAGCAGGCTCCAGGCTCCAAGCTGTCAGCACAGAGCCCAACAAGGGGCTCTAACCTATGAACTGTGAAATCATGACCTGAGACAAGTCCGATGCTCAACCCACTGAGCCACCCAGGCGCCCCAAGGATAAATTTTCTTTTTACATGAATTCGTCTGATTATCCCATCAGTGCTAATTTTTACATAGAACGTTCAAGGTCAGAATAACCTCTTTGATAAAGCTAAAATGTAATTTCCTAAAATTGCTGCCTCAGATATGGGTTAAAATTGGTATCAGTATTCATTAACACTTTATTTAGATTTTACCTGAAAGAAAAGGAGAAATTTTAATACAACGGCAGGGGGTTGAAAATTCACTCGATATCTAGAAGCCTCAAATGTAGAGACACTTTGACCACTCTAAAAGCATCAAACAAACATTGATTTTTTTTTTTACTATCATACCATCAATCCAATTCGACTTGTCATCCGTCAAAGAACTTCTGATCTCAAAAGTGCTTCAGTGAAGAAAAGGGATATGTGACAAGTGATAAGACAGAGTGGGAGCCATTCATTAAATTACTAATTGGAACAGAGCTGGAGATTCACCCTCCAGGCAGATACCGAAAAACCATCAAAGTCCGGTTTATGTCCCCAAATGGAACTTTCTAACAAGCAGTGACACACATTTTTAGTTTGAAGATTGGAGTACTGATACTCCTGAAATGGCAGCATCAATCCCTAGGAGGGTGGCAGGAAACCCCCATCTTCATGGGCGGGTGAGTGACAACACAGTGTCTCAGCTGTGACGCCCTAACACTACCAAGACCGCTCCGACTTTTCAACAGGGGGTCGTTTCACTAGGAAAGCAGGAGTGATTTGTTTTTCTTCCACTTGTCAGTCCACCGAGATCTGAAACTTACAACACTGCTTTTCCCCTTGGGCCCCGGGGAATGTGAATTGTCTTCAGCCGAGGCCGACCAAATCACTGTCACAGAGCGGCGGGCGACCTTTCTTTTCAATCTATGCACTTTCCAGGAGTTATAAATCAGTTGACTTTCAAGCTCGATGAGATGGCATATGCCCTAGTTTGAAGAACAGATGGAGGCTTGGGGGAAAATTGTTTCTGCAGGCTTGCCACAAGCAGTACTGCTCCATAAAAGTGAACCATTCGCACTAATTTCTCACATAAATTATAGAGGCAGCAGAGAGCACCAGCCCATTCAGCAGAAAACCTCTCATCTAGCTTTCAGAGGTCATCGAACCAATTTAAATTAAAATTATTTCTGATACACGGCTGTGTTTTCATGCTCTACACTTTTAAGACATCGCAATTTACATCAAATAAAAGAATGGCATTTAATTGCACAAGCAGCCCCCTCCTCCAAAAAACACAGAGCAGCACAGTAATTGCCAGAGGACTTTTTTTTCAAGACTTCTCTATTAATTAATCACAGAGGAATTAATAGTGGAAACATGGCAGCTCACTTGTACAAAAATCAGGTAAATTGTCTCTTCTTTTGTAAAATTTGCCTTACAAATTCTACTCAGGCCTGCTATCCAAACTCAAGCTTTGGCAGTTATCAGAAGAAATAGAAACTCCAAGAGAACAATTCCAAGAGAACATCCATTCTTCTTCATGTGAAACAAATTATTCAACTCTTAAATAAATTTGCCTACAAGATTTCAGAAATCAACATTGGTGTTACCTGGGATAGGGAGTGGGTATAGATATAACACTAATTTTTTGAATTCTTAAGAAACTGAAACATTAAGAAATTGCAGGTACCAAAGGACTAATGATTAATCAAAATTATAGAATTTCGAGAACAATATAATGAGGACTAATGGATCAGGTATCATGTCACGGAGTGACTTACTTTAAATGCAATACTATTTATGGATAATGAGCTACCATGGTTTGGGGCTGATTTTAATTGTAAGAAAATTAGTGCATGATTTTAATAATGATTATATTCAATAACTGTTTTTCCTAGTAGGAAATTATCAGTTATGTCAATGAAAACAGTCACACTGACAGAGCTTTTTATAGTTCATGAATATCAATGCTACAGAGAACTGAAAAGAACCGAGAAAAAGAACAAACTGAGAAGAAATTCTGAAGACTCATGCATGAGTTT
>NW_026057580.1:113662228-113742275 GCF_023721935.1 Panthera uncia | reverse complement strand
AAAAAGAACAAACTGAGAAGAAATTCTGAAGACTCATGCATGAGTTTAGTGACTCATGAGTCATCCCAGAATTGTGGGTGTGGTCCAGCCAATTTTAAAAATAAATTTAAGCACCCAATTAATCTATGCACATCATTTTCTTTACTTGGATGTTCAAACTGGACATACATATTTACTCATTTAGATAAATGAACTTGCCATTTTGAAATTTAAGAAATTTAAAAAATCAGTTTACATATAATCAAAGGAGCATTTTCATAATGAAAGTCCAATCCACCAAAACCATTGCATAGAATTCTGGACTGTGCATTCAAACTTACTGGAGTTTCTAATCAATATTTATCCCCCAAACTATTACATGAACATCTCAAAATATACTTATTTTAATAATTATGAAACAATTTTTTTAATGTTTATTCATTTTTGAGAGAGAGTGAGCAAGTGAGTGGGGGAGGGGCACAGAGAGAGGGAGAGAGAGAATCCCAAGCAGGCTCCACGTTGTAAGCACAGAGCCAAGGACACCATGTTGTCAGCACAGACACTCACGAACAATGAGATCATGACCTGAGCCGAAACCAAGAGTCAGACGCTCAATCGACTGAGCCACCCAGGCACCCCGTGAAACAAGACTTCTTAGAGCTCCCATAGTTAAAAAGACGCCATCCCAATCATCTAGCACCTGGTCACTGATAAAGATGCAAAACACGTCATGAAACAGTGTCTAGAGAAGTAAAACTTGAGGATAGTCAATCTGTTCTAGTACGCTTTCCATTCACTCAACACGGATCACTGGGCACCTACTGTATGCCAAGTACTGCTCTAGGCACTGGGATAAATGAGTGAAGAAACCAGAAATACAAAGATCCCTTCTTTAGATTTCAGAATACGCCATTTTATTTGACCTTGATATTGGCTCCATTGTAGGTCCCTATCTGGTTTTCATTTTCTTTCATTTTTCTTAATATATGCTAACTCTCTGTATTTTGTAGTTCTTTATATAAACATATCAATACATTTATATAACACATCAGTTTAAGAATTAGAAAAGGTTCTTAGTTACCTGATTAATGTTAATTTATGAAGTCACTTTTTAATAGAAAAACCAAGTTGTGTGATCCAAGTTTTAATCATCAAGTAACTGTATGGTGAATACATTCACCTCAGGGGAAGTATGCTTTTGTGATGACATTGTGGACATCTCCAAAAGGCCAGTACGGAAGATCAGGTTCTTGGCAGAGAGGTGAGACTACCTAAAGTCCATTCTCACGCACACCCACCTATGCGTACCAGTTGTGGCCTTGTGAATTTTATTTCAGTATAACAGGTTACTAACACCATTTACATATTCAATAAGGGATGAGAAAACAAGAATGCAGAAATGCCCCCCACAGCGATGCCACTTTGAACAAAGCCTGCGACAACCTTGCCAGATGAGAGACTGTAAGTTGCTGACAAAGCCCACTTTGAGATTTTCCCTTTATAAGACAATCTGGATATAAGACTATCTGAGCTGCCTTTGTAATAGGGTTTGTATTATATCCTGATTTGGCTGGACATTTATAGGGTATCTATTTCTTACTCAAACCTACCTAATAACTGGGACACCTTTGTGCATGTTCATTAGAAATTTAGTGAAAGCAAAACTCTTAGTGTATGTCACATTTTGTCCAAAAGCATGGTACCATGGATAGAGAGGTGATTTCTATCAATATCTACTATATCAAAATGCCCATAAAGTGAAGGAACTTAAGAGACACCTTAGCGTAGTTGTAGCTCTCCAAACTAAATGGTTTATAATACCATATCGTTAATTAAAAAAAAAAAAACTCCAGTGTGATTCTGACATTTTTATTCAACTCCTTCTGCCAAGATCTATATCAAAGTGGCTATTTTAAAATAACCTGTGTTTGGGGCACCTGGGTGGCTTGGTCGGTTAAGCGTCCGACTTCGGCTCAGGTCACGATTTCGCGGTCGGTGGGTTTGAGCCCCGCGTCGGGCTCTGTGCTGACAGCTCAGAGCCTGGAGCCTGTTTCAGATTCTGTGTCTCCCTCTCTCTGTGACCCTCCCCCGTTCATGCTCTGTCTCTCTCTGTCTCAAAAATAAATAAACGTTAAAAAAAAATTAAAAAAAAAAAAACAAAAAACAAAAACCTGTGTTTCAAGGCATCTGGGTGGCTGTCAGTTAAGCATCTGATTTCAACACCTCAGAACCTGAAGCATGCTTCAGATTCTGTGTCTCCCTCTCTCTCTCCCTCCTCTGCTCACAGTCTCTCTCTCAAAAATAAAAACACAAAAAGTAAATATAAATAAATAAATAAATAAATAATAACCTGTATTATCATGCCATTTTAAAACAATGGCTCGTTATCAGAATTTATAAGACAGTGAATTTCATGGGTTGCCTAGGATTTATATTTCTGCTCCTTATTAAGTGTGTAAATAGCGATTATTATTTCACATTCATTCCAGTGACTACTCCTGATGACTTCAGATTCCTGTTGAAAAGAGAGAACTAGGAAGGGCTCCTGTTCCTTCCCCAAAGTGACCTTGTAAGAACTAGAGGGGAAACTGTGCATTCCAGGGAGTAACAAACAAACAAACAAACAAAAAAGGAAAGGAAGGAGGGAGTAGAAAGGGCAAGGGAGGAAGAGTAAGAAGTAGAAGAGGAGGAGGAAAAGAAGGAAGAAGGAAGGAGGAGGAGCAGGGAGGGGCAGGGAGGAGAGGACAGGAGGTGGGGGCGGAAAGGAGCAGGGAGGAGGCGGAGAAGGCAGGACAGCTCCAGAGGAGACCTGAAGGGTGTCTGAAACTTACTGGGTTGGGGGTGGGAGCCGGGATGGACCCTGGTGGGGAGGCAGAAGTGAGAAGACAGGTAACAGAAAACTTTCCTACTCCCAGATGGAAATTTAAGACTTGGAAACTCAAACGCAATTTTAGAACGTCTGTTGTTCATGCTGAGTATCTGTCTGCTCTGTAACTTATCCAAACTGTTGAGCTGCTTCTCCCTCCTGTTGCCTGTACTCTGGATATTGGAGGTAGCAGCCATAGAATAAAGTCATGTCCCCTGAATGTTGGTAGAGTCAAGGAGAAGATAGAAAAAAAGACAGACTTAAAAATTTTTGTTTAAGTCATTAATGTGTTTTTTAATGTCTTTAGCCATTAACAATTAACAGTTCTTTAGCTATATTCAGAAAACACATATTTAAAAATAAAAAGTATGCCAGATCTTGTCTGATAGATTTCATATTACAGATCAGAGCTACTCATTTTTCCTAGATAATTCACTTGCCATTGATAAGTATATGGAAAAATTTCACTCCCAAAATTTTGTAAAACTTTTTTCACGTTTACCAAGGAATATACGATAAGTGTACACAGCCATGGCAAAAATGCCTGGATCGGTCCTTCTTTTTCATTTTAACAGTAATTTGCAGACACATATAGTCATCTATCTGGCCAGCAGGTTCAGGCATTTATTCTGACTGCCACTGTCTTAATGTAGAACAGCACTGTCTAATATGGTAACCATGTGGCTATTTAAATTAAAATTAATTAAAATTAAAAATTTAGCTCCTCACTCTCACTAGGGACATTTCAAGTGCTTAATGGCCACATATGGCTAGTTGTAATTATTAGACAGTGCAGATGTAGAACATTTCCACCATTGCAGAAAGTTGTATTAGACCGTGCTGTGATTTTCAGCGATACCATAAAGACTAGACTGCACAGATTCGGCATTTGGTCTGCCTTGTTGTTTTGGCATTTGGAACAAATAGCCACTTTCATGTGCACTATACTAGGGTGGCAGTTGAAGATATGGGTTGAAAAATCTAAATGTGCAAACGACATTTACCTACGTCTAACTGTTACTTCCAGTTTCTGACTTTATTAGGTCATTTATACGTAGTTACCAGACAGTAACTCTATTTCAAGAATATAGGATGATTTCTAGTATAGTGATGATGGGGAACAAGTAGGGAACTTGGGGTCATGGGCAGGAACCATCAGTGACTTCCCAGACGAGCTGAGTCTCAGATGCTGGGACAGCCTCCATCACGCTTCAGGACAGTAGCTCGTAAGTATTTCCGAGTCAATACCTCTTGAAATTCTGATAAAAGATTTACGACTTCTTCCAACTTAATCATGCACACCATTTCAGGCACTCACAAACCCTTGGAGTCCCAGTGGTGTCACAAGAGTACGGAGAGGGGACCACTATTTTCCTGAGAAACAGAGCTATTCAGAAGTCTTTAAGGGGAAGATGAGTGATATGAAGACCTGGGCTCCTGGGCCCTGTCGGCACACAGGAAGGAAGTGCAGTGCAGGGTCCTGGGTTGTGTTTTGTTTTTGTCTTTGTTTTTATTCTGTGGGGTGTGGGAGGGTAGCCCTGCTTCCTTCAACGTTCAAGGCCCCTCCTGAGGTATGGCATCCTAAAGGAGCCCTCCCCCGCTCAAGTACCAGACTGTCCTCACAGCACATGCACCAAAGGAATAATTATGATTATATTGGGAGATTGTCCACAAGCCTATGCTTAATAATTCTCACATTTTACTTTCAATATTAGAGTAGTGTAATTGAAATGTGGTTGGCGAGACTTTAAAAAGACAGAAGCCTACAGGTTATAGGATAAGACGTTTCCTTAAATGTATGCTATTGTTCTACCAATGGCAGCAAATAAATTGCTTCTTTTTTATTCTGACTTTTTGGCTTGCTGAATCAGTAGTCTCATCAGAAATTACTTAAAAGAATTAACATAGCTATAAAAACCAAAAGTAGTTTATATCCCTTCTGGCTATTGTATTATCAAAGATAAAGCAAAATGATTCATCCTACATTTTCATTATTTTCAAGATGATTTTCTTTCCTAGTCTCTTGACACTTCCAAAAGTTACTCATAAAGTTATTTGAACAGGTAAAAATAAACCTATAAATTTTGTTATTGACATAATTTTTATGTGCTGTAATTGCTTAAAACACTAAAATCCACTCACTTTTTATAAGGAATTATAGCATATTGTTTTACTCCACAGGAATGAGGTTTTTCAGAAAGTCCACTGTGTTACCTTGTGGAACCAGTATATAGACAAACACAAAATCCATGTAATTAATCAAATATAAACAAACCCAAAAGTTACAGTAAAGTTTTGGGAATATATACTTAGATTAAGACTAAAATATCTAAATTACTTATATTTGCTATAAATTCTTTCTCATTATATGCACACTGTCATATAACAAATTCACATTTTAATAGAAATGACTGAAACCGAGATAGAGATAGTCATGTTCTTCATCCTCCTAAAAAACTTATGACAAAATTTAATAACAGGGACACCTTCAGGATTTCTATCACCAAACAACTTACAGTAATTGTAAGTTCAGTACTTGAATACCAAAAGACTGCTCGAGATTTAGAAATGCTTGATAATTATATGAAAACATTTAAAGACATACAGGAAACAGCACAAACAATTCTCTCAGTTTTTCCATAAAGGAAGGAAAAGATTAATTTTGATGAATCTAAGTATTTGCTTTGATGAATTCTTTATTTTGGTCATTTAATTTTTTTAATGTGAATTTATTGGTACCAATCACACACAATTCCTACCTTCACCTTCAGACACTATTGTGGGACTTTTTAGTTAAATGGGTCAATTGCTTCACTTGGATGATATTTGGCAAAAACCTTTTATGTTCCTCAGTCTGATGTGATACGCATGCACAACTCTGTCTTTAGCCCGAGAAACCCTTTTAGCTGATAAATATCACCCAAAGCAAAGTCCTTGATAACACAAAATAATTAAGTAGCAGAAGCTGTTTAGAGATCAGCATTTCGTTTTTCAAATTAAATGTAAAAGCCTTCTCCAGTTAAGAGATTGGCAAGTTTTTACAAATAACATCAGTGAGCCTTTTAGAAAGAAACACAGCCACATTACAATGGAGTCATTAGGCAATACATTTATTTTGAAGCCAATTAACCTTTTGTCAGAAAAATGTCGGTGCCGTAATGGTTTCGGCGCGGAGGTCAGCCTCTAACCGGGCACGTATGACAGCCACCGCCACTGACACGTGCTGCAGACAGGGAGAGAGTGCGGCAATGAGAACCAACCTTCTTTTGTATTCTGCTCTGCATTTCCAGGGAGCAGACAATCTTGACCTATCCATTTAGGTAATTAAAGCTTCCATTTGGAAGTGTCCTGCAGGAAGGTGAAATTTGGAGGAGATAAATGGCTGTTGCTCTCCGTATTCAGCCACCAGTTCCATCATTTGATGGACTGCCTGAAACAGGCCGGGCTGCCAGGTTCTCATAAAAATAGAGATGAATTGGGCAGCGGACGATTCTCTAAGGCAAAGCAACTCTGTCATTTTCTGTTTTGCAGGCTATAATTTAATTGTTAGTCAAGGTGGACAGCTGACACAAGGGGGGCCTTCTCTAAGAGCTTACCCACCACCTTCCATTCTCTGAGAAATCACCCCAGTTTATTTGGTTAGCCAACTTCATTCGGTGTTGGGAGATGTCGCTCCAGCGGTACACGGCTGGTTCCCCCAGCTGTGCCCTGACTTACCTTCCACGCGATTTTGTTTCCTTTCGAATCATGCTCAAGGGCAATTGGGAAATCTCCTCGCTCATAAAATTTTCGAAATGCTGTGGGCTTCGTTGGTCTTTCTTTAAATGCTCCTGCAACTGGCGGGCCTCTCACCTTCAAAGGAAAGGAAAAAAATAGGAATCAGGTTTTAAAAAATACTAAAAAATGCACAGCGAAAAAGGCTTTACTTCAGTTTTAGTTCATATGAAATATTCTGGAAGATAAAGACCTAAATGTCTAACGATGGAAAACAGCAGCTTCACTAATACAAAAACTTACAGAGGAGAATTATTTTATAATCATTATTAAGAATTTACTTTATTTTGAGTTTCTTTAGAAAGCATTCCTAGAAAAAGTCACTTATTACATTATAAGGGAAAAAAAGCCTAAACTTTTGTTTAAGAAAAAAAAAATTAATGGAGGCATCTAAGTTCCACTTGGAATGTTAAAACTTTTAAGATTTCTAATAGTTGCTAATTCTAATCTCTAAATTAAAATTTAAATACATAAAGAAAAATACATATGTATAAATATACAAAAATATATATATTTGAATGTTCAACTATATATATAGTTTATGGAACTATAAACTATACTTTATGGAATACTGAATCATTTTAAAATATGTCCTTTAAATCTTTCTATGCACATAAAATGGTAAAATATGTTCTCATGTTAACAACAAACTATGAAAATGTTATATGAAATTAAATTATAATAAGTAAGAAAATTATAACAAAAACTGGTCGTCTACTCTGTGTAGATATATATCTATATCTATATCTATATCTGTATCTATATCTATATATGTGTAGATATATATAGATATAGATATATTTCTACACAGAGTAGATATGTAGATATATATATGTAGATAGATATATATGTAGACATATAGATAAGTAGATATATAGATAGATAGCATACATTTGATATTATGAATTTGTGAGGAAGTAACATTAGATTACATGTGAATCTTTCATCCCCAAAACTGAGATTTTTCTCAAAGAAGAAACATTTCATATTGAGTTATTCACATTGAGAATATTTTTTAAATCTGTATTATTTACTTATGAACTAATTCATTACGTTACAAAATTGAAAGCAATTAGTGAACTAGTTAGAAAATTACAGACCAATGATTATCTTTCTCTGAAAGTTTATGTTTAGTTTATTTATTATTTTTTAATCTATTTATTTATTTTGAGAGAGATATAGCATGACCAGAGGAGGGGCAGAGAAAGAGGGAGAGAGAGAATCCCAAGCAGGCTCTGCACTGTCAGTGCAGACTCTGACAGGGGGCTAAATCCCATGACCATGAGATCATGACCTAACCGAGACCAAGAGTCAGATGCTTAACTGACTAACCCACCTCTGGTGTCCCTATTTATTAATTTAATAAAAACATGATTAATTTGTTAATTCTTACTATGAACAAAATAGCAAATAATTTATGTAATATAACTTACTTGATATAATGTTAATTTTTAATATTCATGTAAAAAACTTTAATTTTAACAAAGAAATATATAAAAATATATCTAATATAGTAAATATACTAAATAATGACAAATACATTTTTTTAATGCACATAGAAACACTAATGCTAGAAACTGAATAGGATATTAAAATATTAACATGATTAAATGCTGAAATGGGGTTGAAGAGTGAGGTAACACAAAGGCATTTATTACAGTTTATTAGAGTTTAGAATTTTCTTCACTACCTAGCTATTTATTCCCAGCATACAATTACATAAGTAACTATGGGGAAGCAAGATTGCCTTTCACTAATAAAAGATGTAAAATTTGTTCTGGTATTAGAATTATTGGCCACCATTTTCAGACAAATGTACCTAATTGTTAAGTAACCATACGTATATGATGACAGCTTTGTGCAGAGCTCTGAGTTGGATGTTACATATACATTCTACGCTACATTAGTATAACAGAAACTGTAGGGATGCCATTCCTGGACTTTAGTTCATGGAGTGGTCAATTTTGAACCACATTTTTTTGGAAATTGACAAAGAATTGACAGCTTTTTATTTTGTCAACAAGTTACATACCACAAAAAAAAATTACCATCTGTCATCATGTCACCATTTTAACACCTCTTAAAAAGTGGTATATATAATCCAAAGAAAGAAAACTTAGCCAAATTAAACCAGCATCATGCATATTTATAGAAAGTTATAGTGCAATAGTGCACATGTGTGTTCATGTTTGTGTGCATTGTATTATTGCACAGTACTGATTGCTAGTCAACAATACCTCATTTTTTGTGTTTTTTTAAATTAAAATTTAAATATATAAAGAAAAATACATATGTAAAAATATACAAATATATATATTTGAATATTCAACCATGTATATGTATATGTATATGTATATATATGAAAATTCAGCCATAATGAAAGAAGGAAATCTTGCCATTTGTGACAACATGGATTAAACCTTGAGGGCATTATGCTAAGTGAATAAGTGAATAAGTCAGACAAAAAGACTATTATTGTGTGATCTCACTTACATGTGGCATCTAAAAGAACTGAACTCATAGAAATACAGAATAGACTGGGGCGTCTGGGTGGCTCAGTCGGTTGAGCATCTGACTTCAGCTCAGGTCATGATTTCACGGCCTGTGGGTTCCAGCCCCGCGTCGGGCTCTGTGCTGATGGCTCAGAGCCTGGAGCCTGTTTCGGATTCTGTGTCTCCCTCTCTCTCTGCCCATCCCCTGCTCATGCTCTGTCTCTCTTTGTCTCAAAAATAAATAAAAACATTAAAAAATTAAAAAAAAAAGAAATAGAGAATAGATTGGTGGTTGGCAGGGTCTAGAGGGTAAGGGTGACATCTATTGATTGTCTTTTTTCATTTGCTTTTTGATCTTCTTGATTCTCACTGTGATGATTTATTTTCTATTGAAACCTGCCCTTTGGTGTATTGTGAGACTCCAGACCTTCAACTTTCTGATTTAGCTGGTGTTTTCCAACATATCTCTGGCACAGAGGTGGGGAAGGGTACTACCTAATCACTGTCAGGTTGGGGTAGAAATCCTGGTTCCCACCTGGCCTCCACTCACTCCGGAGAGGGACTTTCTCATTGACATGGGGTGAAGGTGGTGGCTTCGGGACCACTAGGGAGTACCTGACATCAGTACCACTATCAGTACCCGATAGGGAGGGGTAGGAGTGCCCCATTACTGCTCCCCGTTCGGTGCCATAGAAGGGGTGGCCTCATTACTACTGGGCAGTGATGAGATTCCTGTCCCACTAGGAGGCATTCTCTGACAGCCCCAGCAGAAAGGGGTGCCATCTTATTACTGCTGGTTAGGGTGAAAGTCCAAGTTGCCCCCACTTGGTCTCCACCGACGCCGTGGGTGTTGAAGGCCTCTTTACTGTTCCAGTAGAGATGAAAGGCTCAGTTCCTCATTTAAAACATTCAGCTGCAACGGATATTTAGATCTTTTGTCTGCTCATCATCTGCTAACCACCTTTTCCAATTTTTCTAGATGTTATTATTTATGCTGTGGAAAGCAAGACTCGCATTTGCTCAGTTCAGCTAAATTTTGCTAGAGATTATCTTTCTCTCCTTCCTTTTTGTCTTAAAATTGATTTCTCTTTTTCCTTTTGCCTCTTATTCTAAATATACTCCATTGTTTCTGATTCTGAATTCAACATTCAAAAATCATCCAAACTTTTAAAAGAACTGACATATTTCTAAGAAGCCTAGAAGGCTTTACAAATGGTTATAAACAAGTTCTATTTGTCTTTCTTCACATCAATTTTCATGGACTCCCTACAGAAATGATCCCATGCCTATAATTCCATGGAGACTCTTTACTTAGTTTGCTATTATGTAATAACTCAACAGTGAGAAAGTTCTTTCTTGAATATTATTATCCTCTGTTTTTATATTTGTGCCACTTATTTATTTTAAAACATTATATTTTTTGGATTCTGGTATAGATCCATTCCAAATTAACTCTTGGAATCTCAAAAGTTGTAATTCTAAAACTGACTAGAATATTTTCAGTTAAACCTGTTAGCACAACATGGGCATTACCTAATTTTATGCAGATGCCCTGTCACTGTCCCTAGATAATATTTTTTCTGTTCCAAATACATATATACCTACTTAAACCTAACAGAAGGATATATTTTTAATGCTCTATACATAATCCATTCCAACATTCTAAGTAATTCTAAAACCCTAAACACGAAAAGTCAAGTAAGTAATAATCTCAGGAAAGGTAATAAAGATATTGCTACTGGAAATCACACAGATGAATGTAGATGGACTAAATAAATTTAAAAATAAGCAAAAAATCTATTAAGAATCCTTATGTACATCCCACTTTATAGAAGAACTACTGTAAATTTTGTTTAATGTCTTAGGAATTTTACTCTGATTCATTACAAATAATATAGAATAAGGAACAATAAATCAAAGTACACTTGTGGGAAAATGCAATTAGGATTTGTCTGAATGGTGGGGGCTGTCCATAAACCAATTAGAAAGAATGGGTGTCACAGCAGAATGCTTTTAATAAAATCTAATGCACTTGAGAACCAAGTTTCTGAATGCACTTTGAAGTGGCTATAAATGACAGGGTACTTTAGATGCCTACACTCATTGAATGTGCTGGGATGGATTTAGGACTTAGATCATAGGCTCTGTCATATGGTCACAGAAACTAATAATAATTAGTAGGAAAGAATTTTAAGCCACTCTAAAATTCTTCATGATATAGTTTGAAAGTTTCCTTTTCAATAGTTTATTTTTTAGCATAAATGGAAGCTGAGAAATCTATATTTTGTTATTCTAATTGGTCTGATTAGCCAGCTTACTAACATTGAGACAATATGATACAAAGACATTAATTTCCTATTTTCATCAGCTTTAACCTGAAACTTGGCCACTGTAGTTAGGCAAGAGTTATACTATCTCTGAGCTACTCAGGCACTTGCATATTAACCCCACGACTGGCAAATCTGTTGCCATTAGCCTAGATTTCTGAGTAAGTAGCACTATAATTCAGTGTCTGCCCCACATGCCAGACATAATTATTCTAACCCATCAGAAATTTGTCACTACCTAAGGTTACCAAATGACCGAGGAAATGTTTGCAAAAGTATTACAATGATCAAATCTGATTGTAGTACTCGATGGGATACCTCATCATTAACAAAGGTGAGCTTGTATTATTGGGTAAAGATTTCATGAGAAACTTTAATAATATATCAATATAATAATATAACAAAACATTATGATAGTGATGTTTTTGTTAGTAACAGCTGTAAAAGATAACAAGTGCCTTATATAGTCAAATACATATATTTCAACAAATGTTCAACGTAGACAGACATACTGTGGAGTCCTTCACAATCAGGCCCTACGGGTAATAGTGAATGGCAGGGAAGACATCCAAGTGATGTGGGCAACCTAATTCAGGAAGCTCATTCTACTGAGATCTAACAGGATGGCCTGGAGTCAGGAGAATGTGTGGTCAAGACGTAGTCCAGGCATGAGGTGGCAAAGGCCTTAAATTAGGACGCCATCGATAACAAAAACAAAACCCCAAAATATTATATTCATTGTTTTATAAGCATTTTTGGTTTCAGCTTTTGACAAAACCCACATGAAATGATATTACAGACAAGAAAATCTAAGCTTCAATAGCTTCAAGATCCTGGCAGAAATCACAGAGTTAGTAAGTATTAGGAAAGGGACCCCCACTGCTTTTGCTTCTACAGACCTTGTCCTCAGTCACGATACCAGAATGTTGGGTTTGGGCAAAAACCTAAAGGGGAGTTACCTAGGGCACATGACTCATTGAATGAGAAGATCCAGAGGGCAGAGATGAGAGAGGCTTCTGACTGCAAAGATGCAAATAACCAATTGGTTAAGTTACAGAAAAAATAAATTACGGGATGGAGGGAAATCTTATTAAATCACTTAGAAGTCTACCACCTATTACTAATTTTGTGCTTTTGCTTCTAGAATGTATGTACAAGTATCATAATTTTTCATTAAATTTTTTTTAATGTTTACTTGGTTTTGAGAGAGAGAGCGTGAGAGCAGGGGAGGGGCAGAGAGAGAGGGAGACACAGAATCCCAAGCAGGCTCCAGGCTTTGAGCTGTCAGCACAGAGCCTGACGAGGGGCTCAGGATGACCTGAGCCTAAGTCAGATCTTAACCAACTGAGCTGCCCAGGCGCCACATAATTTTTCATTTTTATGTCCTTCCCATTTAGTGTACTTTTTTTCACCTAGTATAGTATGTCTTGATGCTGCTATGGATAACAGAATTTTGTTTTTTTGTAGCTAAGCAATATTCCACCAACTATTTGCAATTATATTTGAAATTTATATTCTTTCTGATGTTTTTTGCATTTGTAATCACATTATTACAAACATCTCAAGCATATCACATTTTCCCCATTTTATATTATGCCCTGAGAGTCGCTCATATGAGATAATAAAATCAAACTTTTTATTTTATGATTCTTGATAAAAGTGTTGTTGATTAAAGGAGAACAGGTCTTCTGTCTTAGTCTAGCTGGGCTGCTAGAACAAAATGCCATAGTATATAACTATTGGTTGCATTTACTGTAAATATCTCCTCACCACCTTTGTTTTCCATTTTTACTTATTAAGCATTTAAAAGTTTAATTTTCTTTTTGGTAGAAAAGTTTCTTGGTCTTTTCTTTAATTGTTCTTTTTATCTCCAGCTTTCAGCTCCTTCATATCATTCCTCTGTCAGGACACTGTGAATGTTGTGCACAATGAATATCGACTAATTATAATCATATCCTTACTCTACTTAAAATCCACAGATGATCTCCCATTGACATGCTGCATATACATTCGAAATGAATGACTGGTGATGTCTCTGGTCCCTCCTCCATAGACTCCTCCAGTTATGGGGGATTTCTCCATTCTCAAATATGGCCTGCTCTCTTCAGTCTTCATGATTTTCCTGTTCCACTAACATGTTATTGTCTCTTAGCCCTTCATTCCTTTTTTGCTCTCCCTTCTTTTTCTCCTGAATAACCATGAATCACCTTATGACTCAACACAAACCTCACTAATTCTAAGACACCATTCTTGACAAAGTATATTCCTACCTGTGAGTGGGATCAAGTTCTCCTTCACATCAGACCTGAAATGCTGGAGGGATAAACTGACTGTGACCCTAGATCACTAGCACAATCTGTATGGAGATTATCAGGGAGATCAGGCTATTGATAAAGATTGCGTGTAGTCAAGTGGTGGGTTAAATCTATCGGAAATTGGTAAATTTTCCCAAAGGGAAAGTAAGTATACAGTGAGAAAAAGGCTGAGAACCTGAAATATTTCCTGGAGACTTAATAATAATAATAATAATAATAATAATAATGGAGACTAGGAAGAATACAATGGTAGCAAGAATATGGGGAAGGGTTGTTATCACAGAAATCCATGAATGAGAGGAACACATTTTTTAGTGATACAAGTGGGTCCATTATGAAGAGGTTTGAAAGTTCTCTGAAAATTAAAAAGCTATACTGGCATGACAGGATAGAAACCAGACTGTATATAGTACATTGGGGGATAAATGAACAATATGAAAGTAAAACCAGATGTAGACTTTGAGGGAGACCTCCTGCCCCATGAATTGTCAAAATGCGAGTTTCTAGTGAAGTATAATTGTTAAGGAAGGGCAAAGTTAATAGTGATTGGAAATGGAGAAAGAAAAAAAATATTAATGGGCTATAATACTGGAAGTCGTAAACTAATCACTTGCAGAACTGGAATAGATTTTAGAATAAAATATATGTTTATAACTAATGTACTTACTCTAAGATGGCTAGAGAAACTTGTGATGTACAGGTTTTTCAGTGTTAGGAGCTCATAAATCTGAATTCAAGGACCTATGGTCACATACACTAAAATATTTCTTAGAAATAGAGTGAAGAAACTGTCTCTAAAAAAGTTCCTACCCCTGTCATTAATTCATTGAAAAATGTACTGAATACATAATATTTCCAAGTCACTAGGCTTGGTATTATTGGGGACAAAGAGGTAAGTCAAATATATTATCCTCACGATATATATCATTTAGGAAAAGAGATGAGAATACCTTCCAGACTTTTCTATAGAAATAAGAATGTGATATGCCACAGAAATGCCAAAGAAAGATATATAGAATTCTGTGCACTCCGACGATAAAACATTTCAGTTTTGAGACATTGTTCCTTTTCAATTAAAAATGTTATTTAGTCTTACAATGTGCCCATACTTTTCAGTGGAACCAGGCAGAAATATATTTTAATTTCCTATAAACCTGGATTCTGTATAGTTTCAATTAGAAAAAAATTATCAGAAAAATATGGTTGCTATAGCATAGACTTGTATATTTATAACCTTTGCAGTTATTAAGGATTAAATCAAAATTAATCACCTGTATTTTATATAAAGTTCTTAGATTTAAGTAATCATCAATATTACCACAATTTTGCAACCAAAAATTCACTACTGATAAGACCAATGCATATTTTCTTTTTATGTAAAACTTCTCACATTAAAATCCACATTTTCTATTTTGAAATTCACTTATATAAATTAGAAAATTTTGCTTAAGATCTAAGGCTGTGTGACATAATGAAATAACTTATATTAATCTAAAATGCTTATAGAGACTAGTTTCAATATGATTAGCATAAATAAAAGCTAAAATTAGTATCGTGCATATGGTAAGTTATAATTAAATTAGCATTGTCATATGATGATTATCCAAAAGGGGAAAAAAACAAAAACAACTTATAATGTAGTTTTTCAGATAGGTAGAATGAGAGGGATACAGTGTTAGTGAAGACAGTAACACGGAATAAAGTGGCAAATCTTTCAATTAAAACAATCTAGAAGACTTCGGCACTAGATTTAACTCTTCTCGACAATTAGTTATGCCCTGCTTTGTTCGCAGAAGGATCATGAAGACAGACACAATACAGAAGAAAGCTTAAGTGTGGAACAGATGACCTACCATCCATCACGGGAAAGTGACTGAACCATTTGGAGCCTCAGCTTTCTCAGGGGTCAAATTACAAAATGACACTGACCTCTAAGATCCTTTCTACACCTTTATAACCTAACGTGTGTATTTATTAATTCAGCAAATACTGAGGACAAACAATATCATCAGAAAATTCACCCCACTGTAGAGTAAGCGGAATCTTAAAAGGCACATAAACTCCCTGTTGAGATCCACAGGGGCTATGGAAATACATCCTTGTTTACATTTCGGGGATTATTTTTCTTAGCTCTATCGCCTTTATAATGACCTCAGTTTCGTAGATTCTAGACTTCTTCCAGGCTAGGATCCAGTAACTTGATTTAAAAATGCTTCTGCAACAACTTTAGGAAATAAGGAAGTCCCAAAGATTGCTGAGAATATTATGGTTATGTCATTTTAAATTTATAACTAAACTGGAACACACTTGGCACTAAGACATTATTTCAAAATGTTGTCTCTGTGGTCTGAAGTAGTTCTGAAAGCAATACTGGGCTACACAATTTCTCTTAAATTGTTTTGTTTACAGTAATAGGCATCAGTGGTTCTTTAAATTCTCTGTTGTGGGGGAGAAAGCAGATTGATAGCCTTTCCTAACAAGATGAGATGCAAGAATCAAATGATGAGAAAGATACAAAATCTTGACAGTCGAAGGCCAAAAAAGTTTACTCCAAAGCTGTGCTCACGGTCTTGCAGTTAAATATGGGTAAAGGCCACCTATTTAAGTGCTCGAGTGGGATTCTTGCCATCAACTTGTCTCCAGAGAGTCATCAGAGATTTCAATTTAGACTATGCTGTTTAGCATCTGTCTTGTAGAACTGATAAAATGCCTGAATCACGGAGACAGCTTGGCTAATACACTGTCACACCTAACACGAAGGCCAAAGAAATAAGTGAGCTAAATGTGAAAGGAGAATATAAATAGGTAAGAGTTTAAAATATATTCTATTCCTCCTACGTCTCTAATGTTGAAAGCATGGTCAGTAGTTTATATCTAAACATATATCTTCTGTGTGTTGCAAAAGAGATCTTTCTTACTGAATAATTGGAGTAAAAATGTTATTTTTGTATATGTGAAGAAACCATGACCGTTCACATCTTACATATCATGAATATTTTAATGGAAAATTTGAAAATCCTTGTGTCTAATGATCCAAACTGATATTCTCCAGAAAAAAAAAAAACTTGTTATTTGATAGAAAAATATTTTTGGAAATGTCTACAATAAAAGATATTTATGTTGGTAAGTATAAATCAGTCCACTGGCCCCCTCTAAAATAAAGTACTTTGAAAGTTCATACAATTTACAGCAGAGATATAAAATACACTGATTATAAATGATAAACTCTACTGGTGAGATAAAGGAAGAAAGAAATGTGCAAAAACATGTATGTTACCACATATACAAAGTACACATATTCCAACTTAACTGGAAGATAACAAATAAATACAAGATTAGGGTCTGATCAGTCTGTTTTCTTTGTTTTTTTTTTTTTGTTTTTTTTTTTTTTTTTTTTTCATCGTGGTTCATTCAACCAGGAAAGAAATGTTAAGAATGTAAAAGGAGACAGGGCGCCTGGGTGGCTGTCGGTTGGGCGACCGACTCTTGGTCTCAACTCAGGTCATGATCTCACTGTTCTTGGGTTCGAGCCCCATGTCAGGTTCTGTGCTGACAGTGCAGAGCCTGCTTGGGATTCTCTCTCTGTTTCTCTGCCCCTCCTCCACTATCTCTCAATCTATCTCTCAAAATAAATAAACTTAAAAAAAAAGGATGTGAAAAGAGAAGAGGAGCAAAGGCATAGTTAAGTCTTCTATCCCAAGAAAAGTCAGTAATGCTTCATCACTACTCAGATGGAAAATGTTTTTTTTTACTTTTATTTGCCTCATAGTTTCATTTTTTAATAAATAAAGTGCATTTTTCCTGAGCCACGATCTTCATCTGTGAATGCTAGCTGAAGTTAAGCCAGTAAAGTATTCACATGTAAAATTAGCATGCTCAAATATATAATCTTTTTACATAAAAATGACAACCGATTAGAAGATATAATCTTAGGGACTTCAGTTATAATATCAAAAGATTAAATACATGGAAACAATTTATAGGAGATGTGTAAGATCTATATGAAGACACTTATTTTTTTCCTTAGAGAGAGCACACAAGCAGGGCAGAGGAGCAGGTGGGAGGGAGACAGAAAGAGAGAGAGAGGGAGAGAGAGAGAGAGAGAGAGAGAGAGAGAGAGAGAGAGGAGGCTCCATGCTTAGCACAGAGCCCAATGTGGGGTTCGATCCCACAACCCTGGCTGGGATCATGACCTGAGACAAAATTAAAAGTCAGATGTTCAACTGACTGAGCCACCCAGGTGCCCCTATATGAAGACACTTTTAAAATGTGACTAAAAGATACAAAGAAGACTTGCAAAATTAGAAAACAATTTTCTGTGATAGAAAGATTACAAATCATTGCACATCATGAAAGCGTCAATTTTACTAAGTCAGTTTATAAACTTAACACAGTCCCAATAAAAAGACAGCCAGTGTCTCTTATTATAAATAGGCAAGATGACTCCAAAGTTTATATGTTATAATCAACCAACAAGATTATGTAGGAAATCTTTGAAAAAGAATCCGTGTGTGCAGTTACAAGAATAGAATAGTAATCTGGCAACAGATCTAAGTAATTATGTACATTCACTATATCACTAAGTAGACCTCAAATCAATGGGGGAAGAAGCATGGACTACTCATTAGTTGCTATTGGAACAACTAGGTATACACACAGAAAAAAATATCGGATCAATTCTTCTCACTTTACAACAGAATTATTTCCAAATGGATGAAATGTTTAAATGAAAAACAATAACAACAACAACCAAAAACTGTCCTAAAAACGGGATCCATATAATGGCCTATAAAGCCTTACACATCCTGCCCTCCCCTCCCATTTCTTCTCTGGTTCCCTCTCCTAGGACTCTCATAGTTGACGCTGCTCCAATACACTGGCTTCTCTGCTGCTCTCTGAACATACCAGTTATATTCTTAACTTTGGGAATTTGCTCTGGTTTTTCCCTCTGCCTGGAGTGTTCTCCCTTTATATGTTTGTTTGCTGAATCCCCTTACCTCTTTTAAGTGCCTGCCCCAATCTCGTCAAGGAGACTTACCATGACCATCACATTTCATATTAACACTCTTACCGCCTTGGGGCCCCCAGCCTCCTTACCAAACTCTGCTTTTTCTTTTTTTCCCTTAGTGTCCATCCCCTTCTAACATACTACGATATGCATTTGTAACATTTATTGTTTATCGCCTTCCTACTCAACCTAGATTATAAACTCTATAAGAGAGTTTGTTTTGTTCTTTATTAGGTTAATAGTGCCTGGCACAGAGTAGGGGTTCGATAAACATTTGTTGAATTAAGGCGTTCATTAATCTGGTAATAGAGTAGAGGAGACACTGCTGATGGATGGGGAAAGACTGTACGTTCAATAATGGTGCCAAGACAACAGCATTCGTGGAGAACGTGAAACTGGAGGTCCAACTCACACTGTACACAAATTCAATTCCATGTGATGTAAGGACAAATATTAAAGGCAAAACCATGCGAACTGTAGTGAAAATACAGAAAATATTTCTTTTATGATTTGGGGATGGGGGAGATTTCTTAAGAAAGATAAGTAAAAGCACAAACTACAAAAAATTACAGCCCCTTCACAATGTCCACCTCGAGTATCCTGTTCAGAGGTGACCCCCTCTTCTCTTCCTAGCCCAATCCCTGCGAAGCCCTAACCCTAAAACCCTTCACTGTAACACTGGCCCACCTCCTTTTCCTTTATTCCCTCTTTCTGTACTTCATGGTCAATAAGGATGACGACCTGTCCCTGGGACTCCCCTCAATTCCCTTAACACTCTCATTTTTTGGTACTTTGCAAAAACTTAATGCTGCCTAAATAAGCTCTCCACTAACTCTGTGCTAACACCTATGCTCCTAAAAGATGGTATTTTATTACACTTCCCTATTCTTTTCCCCCACGCACATACACAGCTATTTCACATCGTTTATTCTCTCTTCGAACCTCCAGCATCTCTTCTCATCCTCATTCACAGCTGATCATCTTTCTCCCCTTCACTGAAAAACAGAAATGTCATAGAGAACTTCCATATGCTCCTAGCACCGCATCTATGCTCTTAACCTGTAAAACACACCCTGCTTTCCATGCTCGCTCATGACTCATCTTCTTTCCAAGCTTGCCATTACTGCCCTTGCTTCAAATTGCATATTACACCCTGCACTCCTTCATCTTCCTTCTAGAGCAGAGTACTGGATAGTAAAATTTAAATCAGAAGGATGCTATTAACTTAAATAATTTAAGTAGAGGTAAAAAGCACCGGGGGGGGGGGGGGGGAACAAGTCTGAAGGAAAGGGAAGACAAATACAACTGACATTCATTAATTCCTTAAATACATATTTATGGAGCATTTGTTGTTCTAGATTCCAGGCACTAACTGCCTGGACAGGTAAGATCTCTGCTCTCCTGGAGATTATTATGGAAGGATCAAGCAATGGATAATGTGTGTTTAAAGTAAGGATAAGAGTAGATATTAGAAGACATTGGTCTGACATATTTGAAAATTTATATGTAAGGTAGGGAAGAAAAGAGGGACAGGTCAAAGGTGATGGTAAGATCTTAAACCTGGGACATGACCTACAGAAATAGGGACGTTAACATAAGCACAAAGCAAACGAGAGAGCAGGAGAAAAAGAGGAAATGTTTTCAGTTTGGTTTTCTTTCCTTGCAAGTACACATATACAATCAAAGTACCTATAGAATAATGATTGTTTCCCCTATAAATCTCACATTCACTATAAAACATATCTTAAAGTGTGTGAAATTGTAAGGATCATATATATACAGATTGAAAGCAACATGCGAATTCTACCTCACTATGATACATTCTACAAGAAAAAAGCTAGTTAGAAATATGTCCATTTACACTAATAAAAAATTCAGCTACATCTTTAAATGTGTATGTTTCTCCTCAGGAAAACTGTCTGGACAATACACAGTAATACAGGCCTAAGGTTTTGTAAGTGGTCAGTCTTGTCATTTTATTAGAGCTATCTAATCAAACGCAACTCAGTATTTTAAAAGTGCAAAGTAATTTAAAAGACTTTTTCAGATCTCTTGTGGCTTTAAGTTGTCTTTTGATACATGGCAGGATCAACACAGATCTAGATAAGACTACTCTTAGAGACATTTTAATGTTAAAGTGCCATTCTTCCAAAAAGCAATTTATATCTTCAGCCTACTTAAGAATGTATAATAAATTTCATGCAGAGGGAAAATCAGGTTTACAAGGTATTGAGGAAAGAGAAATATATGGTAGGACTTAAAAAGGGCAGTACAGATGATTAATGAGCCAGGAAGATTGATTTATGAGGAAAGATTAAAAGAATTAACTATGTATGGAATGACTAAGTAAAAAATATATATATATATATAAGAGAAAATTATTTCGCTTGTTATAAAACAATAGAACACTCCATAAGGATATTTAAAACTGGACTGGAACAGGGGGAACTATACAAGAGCCTGAAAGTCTAGGAGTGTGCACGTCTGAATTATTCAGTTTAATGACACACACGTTTTTAATCCCAGTCCCTGTGGTAACACATCATTGCCAACTCAGGAACATTTAGTTCATGCTAACGTTATACAAAGGAAAGAAAGATTTTTTTCAATCACGTTACATCAAAATCACCTAAAGATCATTTATGTATATTTTGCTACTTTAAAAAATCACACAAAAGCATAATCTCTAAGCAGATAAAACAGAAGAATTGCCTACTACATGAGATATGGTTCTAATATTAATATATTATTATTGGGAAATGGTAGACAATCAATGTTAAAGGCTAATGTTATGGTAAACTTTTTTCCTCCACATGCAGACAGAAATATAGGTTTGGAGGCCATGATTCAAATCATGCGAAATTACAATCAAGCTCTTCCTTTGATACTTTTAAGAGCATCTAAATGAACATTAACTCTCTCTGGCCAATCATTCTGGTATAGTCATCTCACCGTGTCTATAGGAAATAATTAGTGCAAATTCACAGGAAGTTATTTCCTCTTGAAGGAAGTCCAAGAGACTTATGAGAACAGTCTCAATTAATATCTAAGGACATGTTGAAAAATAATTACAGTCCTTTATGTAAATTAATGTATGATATTCATATGATTTGAAATGAACCTATTTAATCCTCAAAGAGTTAAACATAATTTGGTGTAAGAGAGCTCATCCTGTAACGTAACTAAGAAAAATTTGAGACAGTAGGCATTCCTTTTTATCTCTATAAAGAAAAACAGGCTTAGTGAAGCTTGTATCTTGAAAATCAACATGATTATGGATTTTTATGGTGATTTTCATTGATTTTTCCCTTCAAAAGGTGAGTTTCTAGTCTCCTATAAAAATAAACTTGTTCACATATTAGATGTATCCATAATTATGCTACACAATTAAATTTAAAAAATTAGATATTTCATCAAGACTTCGTTACCTAGTGCTAGGGGAACTAACAACTGTCTGATAGAAATATTACAAGAATCATTATAGCAAAGCTCAAAGATCAATTATTCTGAAAATTGTCCTAAGCTTTTAAAAGTTATGAAGTTATCTCTTGTTCATCCAACGATCAAAAGAGGGGAAAAATATATTTTCTATTCTTTTAGATTGCTTGCAAAAACTGACATATATTAGGTTTTACAACAAAACAAAAGATCAAATATTTGCTTCAATAAATTTTTTAAATTCTCATTTCAAAATTTTAAAAATTCAGGGTACTTGTCCAACACTGACATTGAACTAGCTTTAATAAGTTACAAAACAAAGAACAAGCATCTTTATATCTCCCAACACCAGAACATTAAGGTTTGTGTTTCCTTTCTAAATCTTGTCGTTTTGTTTTTTCAAAAATATTTTATAAACATAATAACATGGACAACAGCATGTTGATTACTTGTAATCATAGCCAAATATTTAATATAAGCCTCAGAAATACATACTCTCTTTTCCTAGGCATACACACACACACACACACATGACTACATATACATGTTAGGCCTCCTGCTAGCTTTTCTTTACAAGGGTTTAGAGAAATTAGAACCTTAAAAAAAAAAAACAGCTCAGTACAATTCCATCAGTCAAACATAGGGTATTAATCTAAGAAATTTGCTGACACAAGGAAACATAAAGTGCTCGTTATTAAAGACTGCCAATATTTTGTAGCTTCTCCACCAGGTAATAAAACTCTAAGTACCGAGTACATCAGCAGCCCTAATAAAATTGGTAGGTCTTCTCAGTCTGACAGGGCAAGGAATAAAACACACATGAGCTATCCATAAATGAATAACCTAATATCAATCACCTCTCTGTTATCATGCAAAAGTAAGAGCAGATCACATACTTATTTTTCTTCCTAGTATAAACTATTGCTCATGGCAGAAATTTCAGTATTTCTATTTGTAACACTGCTACTCTTTTATGTCATTTAAAATGTCTTTTGGAAATTATGACCAACATATAGTTCATTGTGCACTATATTTGATTTAACATAACTCTGTGCTAACAATGCATTTGATTTCTTTTTTAACGAAGCCTAAGTTAACCTAAGTGATACAATGCCATTGACGAATTTTATGAACTTTGTTCATACTGGATCCTTGAACCATTCCAAAACACGCAAAAATGAGAGGGAAAATTTTAACAAAAATTGCATCAGTTGCAAAAAACACTTGGTGCTATAATAATCAAAACCCCGATTCAACTTTTCTTGTGTGAAACCCATTAAGATTTTGTTTCTTCTGATCAAAGTCCAAAGCATATATCCCTGCCTTCTACTTGATCATTCTGGGAATCAGCTCCCTCTACACTGTGACGCTACCCTTTTCCAGGACCTAGGAATTCTCTCCGTTAAGTCAGCTGATGGGCAGGAGAGAGAAAGAATAAATGATGGCATATTCAAGGTTTCCAGGGACCATACCAGGAATAACATACTTTGTTCCCCCATACATTCCATTGGCTAAAACTCAGTAAAACAGCACTTCTAGCTACAAAGAGGTTGACAAATGTAGTCTAACTTTCGGCTCAGAAACATGAGAAAATGGGTTTTGTAAGAGTCTAGTCTTTGCTAACTAGTCTTTGCTAAAATCCACACGTTTCATTGCCAAATCTCTCCTTCTCTCTTCTTTTCACCCATAGGTTATGGTCTCCGTAGACACAACCCAATGTCCCACCCAAGCATGGTATAAAGCTCATAGCTGAGGATATTTGAACAATGTGGCACATATTAACTCAAAGGGGAGCTTACCTGCTCCTTGGTACACTTATGTATGATGGTGGATCAGGACAAGCTAGCCACAATAAATATGTCCATTGAGGAAAGTGAAAATAGAGATACAGCAGTCCTTGCCAAGAAGTCATCGTGAGAGCCCTCTGTCATGGTAGTGGCAGAGATTCCTTGTTTAGGACGTGATCCTGCTCTCTGGAGGAACCTCCATCCCATACTCTCCTCCAGGGGTCCTGGGCCCACCGTTGAGGATTTTCCTACGTGTTTGTTATCCTACATGAGATGTTGGATGTACAACATCAGACTTGGGAATGCAGCTTCTCTGGGAGCTGCACAGCTTTCACAATTTGCTTCTTGGTTTTCCACTTTAAGGATACATGTGTTTGCAGAAGGAATTAACAGGCTAAGACTTTTGTAGTCTTACCTCATGGTTTTATTACCAGTATGATCCCAAATATTGTGGACTTATATGTTTCCTTCTGGGCAATTTCTTTCTAGTTAGCTAATAACCACAGCTAAAGATCTCTCCTACTGCTACTTCTCTAGCCTGATGTATTCCCTTGCTTTCTTGTCCTTTCCTTGTGCATGTGCATGTGTGTATGTGTATGTTAACACAACTGTGGCTACTCTAACGCTATCTGAAAACCCACTGGGAGAGTCATATATGCAATTTGATCTAGGCTACAGGGCTCCATCAGATTGTTTCACTGAGATGTTTCACTAGGCCTTTGTATCTAAGAACTTTCTCAAGCATATTTATTAGTATTTGGTATCAAGAAGCAGTTGCATTTTACAAACCTGTATGAATTTTGATCACTGAAATTTCTCCATTGCCATTTTTCTCTGCTGAGAAATGAGCTAATTCGTGCCTGATCTCACCTCTTTCTTAGAACACCTTGCTGAAGGCCAAGAATAGCCACAAAAATTATTATTCTGTGCCCTTACAAGCTGTTCCCCAGGGCCACAGCCTCAGTAGGTATTAAGTTTGCCTTCCGAATTACCACAATCGACATTAAATGTTTTTTCACAGCACCTCAGTGTTGCTCAGTCTTTCCATGTGCTATAACTTTTCTCTGCTTCCCAGTCACTAAGTCATCAACACATTTTTAGTTTTTACTGTTGTTATGGTATCACCCTACTCTAGAACCGACTTCTGAATTTGTATTAGAGAAACACTGTTTTCTATCACACACACACACACACACAACAAAACAAAACAAAACAAAACAAAACAAAACAAAACAAAAATCTCAGTGGCCTAAAATGATGAAACCTACTTCACTGAGTTACAAAAAGTCCAATGTAGGTATTCCTGCTTGTGGGTAGCCTTTAAGTGTAATCCTCCCATCTTTTGGGTCTTCCTCCCTCTAAGACCTTGTAGTACTTTCCAGCCAAACAAGGAGATAGAGAAACTAAGATAAGATGACCATGGGTGGGGATTTTTAGAACAAGGGCTAGAGGTGGTATTCATTAGGACTTAGTAACATGACCTTCTTAACCTCAGTCAGAAAGAAAGAGGTTTACTGAGCTCCTGACACATTGTTGAATGATGAATACAACAAAGCTCTACTGAAGGACATAAATGAAGACTTGAGAAAATAAAGATTCAAATCTTGTTTTTCTGTGGAAAGACTCAATAGTCTCTATTTGCTATTTTCACTTGATTAATCTGTAAAGCCAATATAATTATAATCCAACTGATGAAATGCTTAAGGAACTTAACCAAATGATTTCAAATTTATAATAAAGAGTAAAATATATTAATAATGGTGAGGTTGGCTGGGAAGACGGTGGAGTAGGAGGACCCCAAGCTCACCTTGTTCTGTGGATACAACTGGATAGCACACATATCAGCATAAATAACACAGGAAATCACCTGAATACTGACAGAACTGACTCTACAAATAAAGGCAGGGAAGAGGCCACATAGAAGAAGGTAGGAAAGGCAAAGGTGTGGTCTGGGAGCAAAATGGACTATGGCTGTCCTTGGTGGGGAGGGAGCCTGTGGCACCAAGTAGGGCAGAAAAAGACTTTCACACTGGGTAGCCCCCAAACAGGGAAGATGAATCTCCACAGAATTTGTCTTTGAAAGTGAAAGGGCCAAATTTTGTGAGTTCTTAAAACCAGCAGGACTTAAAGCTTAAAATTTTAAAACTAGGCAGACTCTGCCCTTGAGAGCCTGAATGGCATTAAGAAGCAGAATCTCTGCCCTTACAGAGACAACATGACAAACACCCCCTGCAGATACAGCTATAGAACCAGCAGTTTGAAAAACACTAGGGGCAGATGGGAGGGAGAGTGATTTGCTCATCTCTGAGCATAGCACAGGGACACAGAGATCATGGGGAGACAACTCAAGGAACAAAAAAGCTGGCAGATGCCATTTCACTCCCCCACACCCCAGCATAAACAATGGCTTATCTGTGGGAACCAAGAACATAGTGACACTTGTTACCTACCTTGGTGTAACCTGTTTACACCAAGCCCTGCCCCTTTGTGCTTCAGGGGATCTGCCTGCTCAGTCACCTGCACTGGAATCCCAGTGTTGTGGGCCCCTCCTGCAGAAGACCAGAGCAAACCCTGCCAACACCACATCTCCTGACCTGTGTGTTTTGTGGGACCGCAGTTATGGTAGTGGTAGGGGCAGGTCTCATTTCACAAGCATATCACCACACACCTTGCCACCCACAATAAGCAAAGAGATACTCTGCAGACAACTGGATTGAAGGAAAAAGAGGCCAATACTCAAGAGCAGAGCACATGCAACCCACATAGGAGACATTCCCTGAAATTCCAGGCCCTGGAGAACAGGGGACACTGCATTGCAGGGCACTACAGGGCCTCTTCTTTATAAGACTATTATCATTAAGAGCAAGAGAAATAACTGACTTTCCTAACACAGAGAAAAAGATACAGAAAGTCAGACAAAATGAGGAGACACAGAAACATCTCCCAGATAGAAAAACAGGATCAAACCACAGCAAGAGACCAAATTGAAATGGATATAAGCAATATGCCTGATAGAGAACTTAAAGTAATGATCATAAAGACACTAAGAGTGGATGGAGGATGTCAGTGAGACTCTTAACACAGAAGCAAAAAGGAACTAATCAGAGATGAAGAAAATGATAGATGAAACTAAAAATACACTTGATGGAATAAACAGGCTAGATGAAGCAGAGGAACAAATTAATGACCTGTAAGATAGAATAATAGAAAGTAACCAAGCTGAGCAAAGGAAAGGAAAGAAAATTATGCAAATTGAGAATAGTCTTAGGAAACTCAGTGACTCCATCAAGTGTAATAACATCCATATTTATAGGGATCTCAGAAGAAGAGCAAGATAAGGGGATAGAAAATTTATTTCAAGAAACAATAGCTGAAAACTTCCCTTACCTAGGGAAAACAAAACAAAACAAAACAAACAGATATCCAGATCCAGGAAGCACAGCGATCACCTCCTAAATTCATTCCAAGGAGGTCCACACCAAGACACAGAGTAATTAAGATGGCAATAGGCAGCAATACAGAAAAACAAAAAATTAAAAGCAGCAAGAGAAAAGAAGACAGTTACACACAAGGGAAATCCCGTAAGGCTATCAGCAGATTTTTCAGCAGAGACTTTGCAGGGCAAAAGGGAGTGGCATGATATATTCAAAGTGCTGAATGAGAAAAATCTGCAGCGAAAAATATTCTATCCAGCAAACTTATCATTCAGAATAGGAAAGATAAAGAGTTTTTCAGACAAGCAAAAACTAAAGGAGCTTATGACCACTAAACCAGCCCTACAAGAAATATTAAAGGGGAATCTTTGGGGAAAAAAGAAAACTGTGAGTCAGGGTATGAAGAGTAAAAATCCCAAAAGCAGTAAAAATAAATATTTCTGTAAAAATCATAAAATAAAAAGATGTACAATATGACACCATATACCTAAAACTTGGCAGGGAGAGGGGGTAAAGAATGCTTTTTTTTTTCTTTTTTTTTTAAGAACAGGTTTAAACTTGGGCAATATCAACTTAATATAGACTGCTATATGTAGAAGATTTTACATACAAACCTAATGATAAACACACAAATCAAAACCAGTAACAGACATGCAAAGAATGAAAAGAAAGGGATCCAAATATGTCACTAAAGAAAGCCAACAAACCATGAAAGAGAGCATGAGAAAAAAGGATCAAATAAAATCTATAAAAACAACTACAAAAATAAGTAACAAAATGGCAATAAATAAATATCTACAATAATTACTTTTAATGTAAATGGACTAAATGTTCCAATTAAAAGACATGGGGCAACAGAATAGAGAAAAAAAGACCCATCTATGTGCTGCCTATGAGACTCATTTCAGGCCAAAAGACATCTGCAGAATTAAATTGAGAGTATGGAAAAACATTCGTCATGTAAATGGGTGCCAGAAGAAAGTCAGGGTAGCAAGGCTTATATAGGACAAAACAGACTTTGAAACAAAAACTGTAACAAGATACAAAGAAGGACACTATATTATAATAAAGGGGACACTTGAACAAGAGGATATAAGAACAGTAAATATTTATGTACTCAGCATGAAAGAATCCAAATACCAAAAACAGTTATTAACAAACATGAAAGAAATAATCAATAGTAATATAATAGTAGGTGACTTTAAAACCCCACTTACATTGATGGAGAGATCATCCAAACAGAAAATCAAAAAAAGAAAGAGTGGCTTTGAATGACACACTGAACCGAATGGACTTAACAGACATATTGAGAACAGTCTATCCCAAAACAACGGAATATACATTCTTTTCGAGTGCACTTGGAACGTATTTCAGAATATATCACATATTGGGCCATAAAACAAATCTCAACAAATTCAAAAATATCAAACTCATACCATGCAGCTTTTCTGACCAGAACACTAGGAAACTAGAAATCAACTTCCCTCTAGAAGAATGTACTTGATTTTGAGTCCCTCTAACAGAATATGATTGTAAATATTTCCTTTATACTCTTGTCAACAATTGATATTATCAGTAATGCATTTTGACAACTGGTGAATAAGAAATGGCATCTCCTTATCTTATGTCTCCAAAGTAGAGATTGGTTAAGTACATTATTCCCTTAAAGTGGAATTCTAAACAACCACTAAAAATTATAATTTAATTATTCACATAGAGGAAAGTTTGATAATAGGTCTCAAAAATTATGTAAATATCCAGCAATTATAACTCTAGGAATTTATATTAATGAGATGTTTGGAAAGTTCACAGAGAGGCAAGGACAAGTATTATTATCATATCACATTTTAAAATACAGAAACACTACGAAATGCCTCTAAAGTAAAGATTGTTAAGTAGATTATGCCCTTAAAGTGGAATTTTAAACAACCACTAAAAATTATGTTAATTATTCACATAGAAAGAGGTGCCAATACCTAGTAATGAATGAAAAACATCATATACAGTATTATTTCATCTTACTAGTAGGATATTTGTGTATGTATGGAGGGTAGAGAAAGATGGAGAGAGGAAATAATGATAACTTGTGGAAGAATACTTATAAATATCAAGAGTAAACTTTTATGTAGTCTAAATAGATCACTCTTTTTCCCAGACAATGGTTGCCTAGAACTTGGATGTATTAAATGTTGAAAGTGGTTATTTTTGGGTGTGAATCTAGGTAATTTTTGTCTTGTGTTAACTTTAAGTATGAGGTTAGTGGAAAATTATTGGATTTGATTTAGAAGCTCTCTATCTGCTGCTATGTAATTGTGTGATTTCCAGTAGGGTTATTAAATCATATGAGCTTGGACTTACTCAACTGTAAAACTGAGATAATAATGCCTATCTCACAAAATTGTAAGAATTAAATCAGATAAAATATTTAAAAGCTCTCAGCATTTCCATTTAAATTAATTTTTAGAATATTTTTTCCTAAGAGTTTCCTTCCATAAAAGCATTTGACAAAAATTATTTCTGGATTTACACAAACTTTGGGATAAAACTTTGGGATAGAAAACTTTGAATTAAGTTGCTATGGCTCATTTTTCCAGAACACTGTCTCCCTTAACTAGGGAAATCTCCCTTAACTAGGCAATTTAGCAAAGTTGTACAGCCAAATAATATAAATAAAGTGCAAATGTGCATAGACAGTGCCAGTTAAACAATTACTAAAATAATATTGCACTTTAACCTTGTAAAGTGTATGGTATTGGAAAATTGACTTTTAGAGAAAGTGCTATGTATTACAAAGAAAAAATTTCAAATCTAAATTCTCTAAGTAATAGTTGGCTAACTCGTATAGCTTAAATTCTCCTCTCTAAAATATGGCATTATTTATCCCCTACTTCGAGAAAATAAAATTCAGAAAACATTATGTTTGAATCAACACATATTTCAAATCTTTTACAATACAGGATGTTTGTTATGATAACTGGACGCTTTTGCTCTTTTATTTCTTTATTTATGTTTTATTTTAGCTCATCACCTTTTCCACTCCTAATGTTATTGGGTTTTTTGCACACTTTGTTTAGCATTAATCTGCTGATGAACAAATAGTTTGACCCAGAATACAGCCTATCTTGATAAGTGCTACACATTCACTCAAAAAGAATGTGTAGTCTAATGCTGTTTGGTGGAGTGCTTTATAAACGTCAATTAGGTCAAGTCGATTGTCAGTATTGTTTGAGTCATCTTTGCTATTATTAATTTTCTGTCTACTCTTTCATTCATTATTGAGAAAAAGATGTTGAAATCTCTATCATTGTGGATCTGTGCGTTTCTCCATACGAATCTATCAGTTTTTGCTTAATGTTTAGGACTGTCATGCCTTCTTGATGAAATAATCCTTTCCTTATTATAAAATGACCCTTTTTATTCTTGGTATTATTCTCTGTTCTGATATTTATTTTTTTTATATTAGCCACTGGGACTTTATTTTCACTAGTGTTAGCATGTTATATCTTTTCTCATCCTATTAAACTGTACTCTATGTATGTCTCTATCTTTGTAGTATGTTTCTTGTAGGCAGGACAGAGTTGAGACTTGATTTTAAATCCAATCTGATAATTATTGCCTTTTCATGGGGGTTTTTAATCCATTTACATTTAATATGATTATTGATATTGATGGGTTTAAATATACATATTACTATTCTTCTGTTTCCTTTTTGTTCCTTTTCTTTCCATTTTCTGGAAATGATTAATGCCTTTGAATTACTTGAAAATTGTTAATTATTGGTATTTTATGTTATTTTACATCCTCTTTTTGGCTTATTAGTTATAATTATTATTATTTTAATGGTTGCTTTAGGGTTTAAAATAAGTATTTGAAATTCATCCCTGTCTACTTTCAAGTGATAATATACTACACATCATGTATAGTATATAAAACCTTCCCAACATGTACTTCCTTTACTCCTCTTTGGCCCTTTATGCTATTGTGGTCACAGATTTTATTTCTACTTATGTTACAACTCCTAAATCACATTGTTACTTTTTAAACAAATTGTAAAGATTTAAATAGTGAAAATATTAGATATGATCTAAAATAGAGAAATAAAGTATATTTACTCTTATAGCTTCTGTTTCTGTTTTCTCCATTCCTGTGCATAGATCCAGTTTTCCTCTGGTTTCATTTTCTTTCTGTTTGAAGGATTTCTTTTAAAATTTCTTTTAGTGAATGGTGATGAAAAAATTTTCAACTTATGTGTGTCTGCATTTCACCTTCATTTTTGAAACTATTTTCTTAGGGTAAAGATTTACAAGTTGACTTGTTTGTTTGTTTGTTTGTTTAAAGATATTCCTCCACTGTTTTATAGCCTGGATTTTTTTTTTTTCACATAAGAAAACATCTTCTTTCTTCTGTCCATAATGTGTCATTTTTCCCCTATAATTTCTTAAGATTTTCCTGTTACTTGTGTTAAGCCTTGGTGAAGTTCTCTTCATGTTTCTTGTGCTTGGGTTTTACTGAACTTCTTAGATCTGTGGGTTTATAGTTTTAACCAACTTTGGAAAATTGTCAACCACTGTCTCTTCAATTATTTTGTCTACCACTCCTCTCCCTTTCACCAACTTCAATTACATATATATTAGGCCAATTCTAGCTATTTCACAGCTCATTAATGCTCTTTTCATTTTTTTCTTAATTTTTCTTCTTTCATGTTTCATTATGGTTATTTTCTATTGATTGCTATCTTCAAGTTCACTAATTATTTTTCCTGTAATGTCTAATCTGCCTTTAATCCCATCCAGTGTACTTTTCACCTCAGACATTATAGTTTCCATCTATAAATGTTGGATTTGGATCTTTTTATATCTTCAGTGTCTCTACTAACATGTAAGATATTTCCTCTATCTCCTTAAATATATGAAATATAGTCATGAGAACTATTTTAATATCCTATTTCTATCTTCTATGTAATTTCTAGGTCAGTTTCAATAGGTTGATTTTTCTTCTTATTTTGTGTTGTATTTTTCTGCTTCTTTGCATGTCTGGTAATTTTTTATTGGTTGCTAGATATCTTTGATATTAACTTTTTGGATACCGAAAATTTTGGATACTGAAAATTCCATAAATATTCTTAAGATTTGCCTTAACATGCTTATTTGAGATATTTGGGATCACTTTGATAACCTTAAGATCTGTTAGATGGTCCAAGTCATCATTTTTTCTAGTGTTCATTTAAGTGTGGGAGGACCCTCTCAGTACTCTAACCAATGTCCCTTGACTTATTAAGCTTTCCTGCTCTGTCTGTTGGGATCAGAAACTGTGTCCCCACTTGGTGAACCTTGGTCACATTTCATCTTATCCTTCCAGGTGGTCCTTTCAAAGCTTCTCCCGGTTTCTTCCAGAATGCTTTAGACAGTACTCAGCAAAGCACCTGAAGGGTATCTCTACAGATCTCAGGGGTTCTCCCTGTGCATCTCTTTCCTCTCTCAGACCCTGTCCTGTGAACTCTAGCTGATTTGACTGCCTTGAGTTCCCACCTCCATTTCTTGAACTTGAGGTGACAGCTGGGCTTTCCCTAGGCTCCTACCCTGTATTAGTCACCTTGAGGCACCATAACAAAATGCCATAGACTGGATAGCTTAAACAATAGAAACTTATTTCTCACAGTTCTGGAAGTTGAAAGTTTGAGATCAGAGTGCCATATGGTCAGGTACTGATGAAATCACTCTTTCTGGCTTGTGGACAGTCACCTTCTTGTTGTGTCTTCACATGGCAGAGAGAGAGAGAGGGAGCGAAGTCTCTGGTGTCTCTTCTTAAAAGGTCACCAATCCCATCATGAGGGTCCTACCTTCACAACTCATCTAAACCTAATCTCCCAAAGGCTTTATGCCTCAGTATTAGGTGTTAGGGCTTCAACATATGGATTTCAGAAAGACACAAGTCAGTTTATAGCAAGCCCCCTAGAAACTTTCTCTAGGTAGTAAGGTGTGGCAATTGTAGGGCTCTCCTCATTTGTTTCCCATCTCGCAGGGGTCACTGCCCTTCATTCCTGATGCCCAGTGGGCTTTGAGTGTTATTGCTTATATATTTTGTCTGGAGTTGTTTCAAGTAGGAGGAAAAATTCAGTTCCTGCGATTCCTTCTTGACTGAAAATAGACTATACATTATTTTTAAACCACATTGTTATTGATTATTGAGTTATAGCATGTAAAAATAAATACTCTTGGAACTTATTTTAAGAGAAAAAGGGTGGATTTGGCTCATGATTCTTTATCTTCTCCTTGGCCTCTAAATTACATGTCGTGACATTCTTTTAGCTGGTTTACAATTGTGAATTCTGGATGAAGTTGTTACAATGCTTAAAATGGGCTGATAACAAGCCAGGAAAAGAGCAGAGGGGTAACAGGTAGTCCAAAGAACAGACACAGTGAATGTTCTTTATCTCTCTTTGTCTCTCTCTCTCTCTTCCTTCTCCCTATATATATGTTTTGCTTACTTAAGTGTGACAGGCACACAATATTGTAATGAGAAGGACTACTATACTTTCAATAGAATCCTTTGTAACAAGACCAACCCAGCATTGTCAATAAGGCCATGTTTTTCAAGAAATAGAATGCTTCTCTTTTTTAAACACATGTAGTGTCAGAGTCTAAGAGGCCAACCAAAGCTAGGTTCCCTCTGACTGCTTAGGCAGGCCCAGGATTGGAAGGAGGCTTACAGTAACCTGCTCCGTGTGTCCATTTGCTTTAGAAACCAAAGAGCTTCCTGAGAAGTCAACAGATAGTCTCTTATTTCAGAGACAAAGGCAACAAAATGCTTTTTGATGGGGAGAGTCAATGTATTCTAGTATTTGCTACTTAGATTTCCTTGAGTCTCTATCTTTTCACCAGGTACCTCATGCTTAAAAGGGTATTTCCAGTTTGAGTGACTCCATGAAAGCAAAAAATGTACTCTGCTGGACCTCCAAGTTTGTACTGAATTATTTTTAACCACAAGGTACCTAAAATATGTGTAAATAAAATGGGTTGATATTTGCAAGACACCTAATATAGTACCTGATAAGTATATAAGTGCTTTGTGAGTGTCTGCTCAATAAGGAAAAATAAATACAGCACATGAACACTAGGTAGATGCTCTTTAGGCTTATAACACTTACACGACCATAAAATCAAAGCAGGTACAGGATCATGTATTTAAACAAGAAAAAGTACAAGTCCCTCTTTCCATCCCATGACATTATTTTAATGGGACAGAAGTTGTTCCACTGAAGCTGAATGAGAACTCAGAACAGGAATAGTGTGATGACTTTCTTTTTCTTTAGATTCAGCACAGCCCCGTCTCATGTACTGTGTGACAACTCAATTCTCACACCCACTTTCTCTCTTAAAACTATTGAAAAACCCTAACTTATACAGAAAACTGTGACACCAGGCTCGTGGAGTTAGTTGCCCATTTTACATATTAACAGTGCAAGCTCTGTGAGGCCTGGAACAATGACGGCTTGGCTCACAACTATATACATATGGCCCCAAATGTGTTTGGTCCAAAAGATATGCTAAGTACGTATGTGTGGTAGAAGAAAAGAAGAAAAGAAGGATGGGAAGGAAGGAGGGAGGAAACCTCTTTATTTTTCCACTAGTTTAAAGCAAGTACAGGAATGTGATAATTCAAACAAAATGTGCTTGAATAGTGTGGTAGGATTCAGTTCTAAGACAGTTATCTACAAGACACTCCAGAATATGCTAATATTAAACTTTAGATCCTAACCTCTCAAATAAAAGTAAAAACCATTTCTTTGTAAAATCACATGCAACCAAATCATAAATCCAAGGACTCATAGGGGTTTACCTTGCCAATTTTACCTAGAGTTTGCCCATAGAAGAGACTCTGAAAGAGGGATCAGGATTTGCTCAAATGTGCAACAGAACGTTGAACCAGAGAAATACTTTTTGAATGATTTAATGCTAACTCTGCACAACCTCAGGCAGATGAGCCCCAAGAAGACACAAGTTAAATGCAAAACTCTTCCTTAACTTAATATTTGCCATCACCGATTTTTACCTTAGTACTTAGAAGGTCCATTAGAATGTTTTAAATTCTTAGCAAAAGGGAAAACAATTTTTGGCTTTTTGCAAAGGATATGCCATAGGCAGAGGTAGATACAAAATGGAATTAATGAAGCTTAGGCTTTGAGACCCCTCATTTGTGTGGGATCCTTCTGGAAATAGAGTCACCTGCAGGGGCTGGAGACAAGTTATCTCTACACTCTGACCCCGGGCTGAGGCAAGTTAGTACTATGTCCCTAGTGGCCTGTGCCCCAGAATCAGCCTGCTCCTCTGTGTCTGGATGTTCTCTTGGACCTTGAGGATGTTGGGGGGGTTGCTTGCTGAGAGACATCAAAAGAGGCTCCCCAAGGGCTCCCATGGCCAGAGGAAGAACATCCAGACGGAGAGCAAGTTAAAGATGCAATACCAACAAGGAGTTTTGAAGCTGAAAGAGACTTCTCTAAACTCAAAGTAAAAACCACGTTTTTGTGAACCATACTACAGGAGAGTCTGTTTATCTTTATTTGTTTTCTAGAGAAAATGCCATTATATAATCACTGTCATGAAAAGAAGATCAAAGAATACACAGCAAACAGAGAGAAAAGTACTGTGGAGGTCTATGAGATAGTTTAATACCAATAATGTTAATTTCTGGGATTTCTTTATATTTGTATTTACCATCTTCTTAATTTATTTTCTCATTTTAAGTCAGTATTAAATTTCTTCTCTAACTGGTTATTCCTTTACTTAAAAAGGGCTTCCCAAACTATATAAGCTTCAAGGCTCACAAAACCTAGATCCATCTTTGATCACAGGCCAAACTTGTAGTAACTTTATACAAGTCTCTCTTTCTCTCTTTTCTTTTATTAATGTTTATTTAATTTTGAGAGAGAGAGACAGACAGACAGAGTAGGAGTGGGGGGAGGGGCAGAGAGAGAGGGAGACACAGATTCCGAAGCAGGCTCCAGGCTCTGAGATGTCAGCACAGAGCCTGATGTGGGGATTGAACCCACAAACCGTGAGATCATGACCTGAGCCAAAGTCAGACGCTTAAATGACTGAGCCACCCAGGCACCCCGACTTTATATAAGTCTTATAATTTCTCCACACCTGTTTCCTCACATTTAAAAGTAACGTTGTGGGTGGGCCAGATTATTCCTAAGCACCTTTTCAATGTTACAATCTCTGATAATAAGTATTAGTTTAGGCCAATTAACTACATCATAGAAAGTTTAATAGTCAAGGAAGACAAAGCTGATGTATAAATCTGCTTTAAAATGATTCCAAAATGAAAGGAGGATGAAATATCACTGATACAACAGAAACTGAAAAACATTATTTAACATATCAACGTTTTATGTACATGTAATTTGAAAAGTATAAGCATCATACAAACTTTTACCTTTTATGGTTAAACCTCTTCTACACTCTGTTGTAGACATTTTAGATAAATTATGTAATTAATTTTAGTTCTCAAGTAAATAGCTATCAAGTGCATTAAGTCTTTTGAAAAGCATAGGTGATTTGTGAACATATAATATGCTAATATGCCATATTATATATTCTACATTATAACATCTATGTGGTACATTATATAAAATTGATCAAAATTAAAATTAGATAAGCATATATCTCTATATTTATAAAATTCTCTTTGTCAGAGTTCTAAAATGATTTGCTCATTGATAACATTAACTCTTGATTATAGTTGGGTAAATCCTGAGCGCCTGCTACATGCCCAGTACATATAATGACAACGTGCCAAACAAAGAGAGACAGGGGACGGCTCTTATCCCCAAGGAACTGTACCCTAGTAGGAGAGATGGCCATATACAATAAAAAGATTGCATTGTGATGCATCTGATAACAAAGGAAACAAATGAAGCAAAGTTCCTGAGTTGTACAAAGGCAATTAATTCCAACTAACTAATCAGATAAATTTTAGGTGTATAAACTTTTAAGGAAATATAGTCTGGTTGTGTTCATAATCATAGACTACAAGGAAGTTGGAAAAAAAGCCTATGCTATGAACTGAATATTTGGGTTTTCCCAAATTTGTATGTCGAAGCCCTAATCCCCAACATGATAGTATTTGGAGATGAAGCTTCTGGTAGGTGATTATGTCAACACCACATGAGGACACAAGAAGCTGGCCATCTATAAGCCAGGACGAGGGTTCTCACCAGAACACAACCAGATCTCGGATTTCTCAGCTTCCCAAACTGTGAGAAATAAGTTTCTGTTGTTTCAGTCATTCAGCCTATGGTATTTTATTATAGAAGCCTCTAGAAGTGTGATAAATGAATTCCTGTTGTTTATAAGCCACCCAGTCTGTGGTATTTTGTTACAGCAGCCTGAATGGACTAAAACAATGTTTGGATTCATACAGATCTACTTTCCCAAATAACTCTAAGTAAAATCCAGACTTCCAGAGCTAAAGTAAAGATCACCATTCACAATCCATCAACGTTTAGATATACTACACCAACATTTACTTATGTAGGCTCTTTCTTCCTACAAGCACCTTGTCAATATGCTCTCCATCATTATGGCATCTCCTTTGGAGCAGAAACCACTTTCCTCACAGAGGAGGCACAAAAACTGTACAGTAAGGTTAAAAGAGCAGAGAACTATGCTTAAGAAAATCTAGACTTTGTTAAGACATTTAATTCAGCCTAACAATGTTTCCTCGCTTGTAAAATAGCAATAATGATGTTTGTCCTCAGCTTAATTGCAGTAGCCAAGATAAGTTAGGTCATGGAGCAGTAAGAAATCACCTTGAAATCAACCCCTGTTGATCAAGTACAGAACGCTATAAGAACAGACAGGGGAGGTATATTACAGCCATGAAAGAGAGTCAAGATAGGCTTCCCATAGAAATCAATGTTGAAGTTCACTCCGAGTTAAAAATCCCCACATGAATTCGACCTACAGTGAGCAATGTCAATCAAATGTATGCATTTAGGTTATAGTTAGAAAATCTCCCTGCTTTAAGAAAATAAGAAAATACAAAGTCATTTTAGAGAGACAAAAAAAAATCACTCTGTATTGATATTTTGGAATTTAGTGAAAAAAACGCAGAGAAACTTTGGTCACATTCTTTCTCTCAATCTAGTCTTCCTAGACTGAAGAAAGAATTACTGATGTAGTAAATATGGCTGAAGAAGTGAGGTTGAAATATTGTAAAAATTAGGAGAGACGGAGCAGAGAATGAGAAACTGTAACAGATATTTATCCCAGAAGAATGTAGAAGACATGATATTTGAGAACAGTTGTGATTTTCCAAATCCAGATTTAACAAACTGTTTCCAGGGTCTCTGAGCACAATATGTGACAAGGAACGTATACCTCAATCTCCAAGCAAAACTGCTTGACGGAAAACACTCTGAGAAAATTATAAAAATATCCAGAGAAATAAGGCAGATCACTGAAAAATGAACACTAATTAGAGTAACAGTAGACTTCTCAACAACAGAACTGAGAGGAACATTGAGTAATGCCTTTGAAGTACTGAGAGATGATCACTATTATTCTAGAATTACATTCCCAGAAAACTCTTTCAGAAACAACATCAAAACATTTACCTGAATGTAAAGAATCTACCAAGAGGCCTTCATTAAAGGAGGTGGTGAAGCATGTTCTTCAAAAGGAAGAAAAAGATTTCAGGAGAACGGTCTGAGATGCAAAAGGTATGGTGAGCAAGGACAATACTAACCATGCATGCATATCTAACAACACATTTCAAATAACAGAAATGATGTCTGATTTGTGGGGTTAAAAAAGCAAAAATCCTGGAGAAAATCAGGATATGAATCTGACAGTGGTGATCATGGTTGAAATATTCTAACATGCCCTACAGTCTTAAAGTGGGAAGTGAAAATAGTTTAAATTTGGTTTTTATTAAGGCAAATATGAATGGCAAAAGCTCAAGTATAATAATGAAAGGAATATAAATAGTGTGTATAAATCCTCTAAAAAGAAAAATAACCTACAGAATAAGTAACAAAATAATCAGTTAAAACGACAATAAGTAATATACGGTCATAGAGTAAGAAAAACAAAACTTAATAAGGTAGAAGTAAATCCAAATAGATCAACGATTTCAGTAGATGTAAAAGAAGGTTAAATTCTCCCCAAACTCTCAGAGTGGGTGAGATAAATAAAACCCAGCTTATATGCTGTTTTTACGAGAGCCACCAAACAAACAGACACACAAACAAAGCAAGAAAGCAAAATTAGTGAAGTAAAATATGGAAAATATATTTCAGAAAAACATTAAACAAAGTTGGGTTATTTACATCAGACAAAATAGACTTTAAGGCAGAAAAAGAAACGTATTTAGGGAAAGAAAAAGGTTATTTCATAATGATAAAAGTTTTAATCACAAGAAAAATATGATGATTCTGAATATTGTGCATCTGACAATGAGATCACCTGAAAATACATAAATAAAAATGTACCTGATAATCACCTAAAATATATATAAATAAAAAATGTCTAACAACTTTGATATGTGGGGAAAAATATCATCATAGAGATGATGATGATGATGGGGAGGAGGAGGATAGTAATATAAAATTAAGAATTTGAAATAATAATGGGAATGTAAAAATTCTAGAGAGTAAATAAATTACTGTAGAAAAACATCTGAGAAACAATACTTAGAGGAAAATCTATTATTTTACATATTTTTAGAAAGAAAAATTAAATATTGATAAGTTGAATATTATCTAAATATTGATAAGATAAATGCTCAATTTAAGTTTAAACAGAACATAATAAGAGCAATAAATTAAGAAATAAGAAGTAATTTACAACTACGTGGATAGAACGGGAGGGTATTATGCTAAGTGAAATTAGTCAGAGAAAGAAAAAATCGTATGATTTCACTCATTTGAAGACTTTAAGAGACAAAACAGATGAACATAAAGGAAGGGAAATAAAAATAATATACAACCAGGGAGAGGGACAAAACAGAAGAGACTCATAAATATGGAGAACAAACTGAGGGTTACTGGAGGGGTTGTGGGAGGGGGGATGGGCTAAATGGGTAAAGGGCACTAAGGAATCTACTCCTGATATCATTGCTTCACCATATGCTAACTAATTTGGATGTAAATTTAAAAAAATAAACTAAATAAAAACTAAAACAAAGAAAAAGAAATAAATAACACAGATAAGGGAAGAAATATACAAAACAATACAAAAGTAAGATAAATAAAATGAATGAAATTAAAAAATTGGTCCTATAAATTCAAATATTTGTTATTAACAAAAAGTTAGTTAATAAAATCAACTGATATTTTGAGATTGCAGAATAAAAACAGGGGACACAATAAGCAATAATAAAAATGAAAAGATCATCATAATCACAGATCAGGGATTAAAAATATGAATATATTGTAAACAATTTTAGGCCAATAAATTTGAAAACTCAGATAAATAGAAAATTCCTAGAGAATATAACTTAGAAAATTGACTCAAGAAGAAATACCAAGATTAAATACTCCATAGCATTTAAAGTATTAAATAAGTTATATATTAGTTATAAATATTTACATAAGGAACCATCCCAATGTTCCTGAAATGTTCTACAAAATTTTGTGAAAAAAATTATTCTAATGTTACACAGACTTTCCCAGAAGGGAAAAACCTGGAATGCACCCCCAACTAATTCTATGAAGTCATTCTGACTTAGAAACCAAAATCAGGCCAAAAAATTGGAAGAGGAAGGAAAATAATAGGCCAATCTCTTTCATGAATATAGATATGAAAAATAATAATGTGTTGGTATGTATATATAATATATATGTTACATATATATCAGGAGCTCTGCTGATTTACGAGAGAGACAGAGATGAGCTCTTAGATGTTGGACCAGAAGATTAATTGCTTATTGCAATGGAATAAACATGAGAATGACCTGGAGACAGTGTGAACTCTCCCTGTTCCATTTTACCCCAGGGAACAGGCATTGATGGAGGGGGGTCACCTCACTCCTGAGGGAGTCCTAAACAAAAGGATCCTGAAATTAGATGGTCCCAGGGCTGGGGGAAGAGATTAAAGGGAGGGTTAGGAGTAGAGAAATATTGGGTACTGAGTCCATGTGCAAAAAATGACCTTCAAGGTTCTCCCCTCACCCCCATAAGGAGGCCTCAGAAGAGGTGCCTAAAATTTATTATGAGATAAAAAGATAGGTAAAAAGCCAGTAGTCCAATTTAAATGGTACATCACCTTGTAGGGTCAAATAGATCTAATATTTAGGTAGGTAGAGGTAGGTAGAGGGAGGGAGGTAGGTAGGTAGGTAGTTGGATATGGATAGAAAGTAGAAGATATGCGAATATTATGTTAAAGTGTGGATTCTTGAGCCTTCAGTCTAACAATATTTTAACATCTGTCCTTATTTGTATCTTAGTTATTAATCCATATTTAAAATAAAATTAGATAGGAAGCAGATAAGCTAAGCATCACCCACTACAATGTATAAGAGACAGGGCAAAATTCATCTTACAGCCAGTAAATAGTTAATACAGAAAACACTGGTAAGAGGCAGAATAAATTACTTCCTGTTTCAGTCTTCTCTCTCTAAATCTGGATATGGCTAAGTTAATGATAACTCTGAATTTGACTAGAGTAGACTACAAGGCAAATACTTCAACATGTCAGCTTCCCAGGTGTCAAATCTCAAAGCTTATTCTAATAAATTAGCCTATTATAAAAATATGTTTACGGATTGCGTCCATTGTAAGCACATAGTAAGAGAATGCTAGAAAAATTCAAATTATCTAATCCACACCACTAATTATTATAACACAATTGCTGTGATGGAATTTATGATCATAGTAATACAGAATACCCCTTTTTAAAAGAAAATCCAAGGTTTGTGTGTGAACACTTTAAAAGAGTTTGTTTGGATCTCAAGAGGACGGTAGAGTTTTAAGAAAATACCAGGATTTTTTCACATATCATTATTTGAGACTAACTGGAGAGACAAGAGTAAGGAATGAGAAAGAAAGTAATAAGAACATTACCAACTGACATTTGATTAGAAACAAAACAATGGTATATGGTTAATGTAAGTAAACAGAAAAAAATATTATTTAAGTTTTCCTAACAGTCTTTTGGTGCACATCTGTTTCATAAAAAATTATTTGAATACCGACGATATCATCTACCTAAATGTAAAAGGGAGTCAATAGTTAATCTGTGATTGTTAGATTTTCAGTAGTTGGCATACTGTGATACTAATTTTCAGAGAACAGAACACATGAATATCATTAGACTTGGCTATAATTTAAAGTAATATTCAAAAAGGGTTGTGACTTTATGATATGAAATAGTCCTTGACTTTCATAATTCTTAAGCACTTTTCTTTTATCATTTTGCTGATGTATGTTCTATTTTAAAATCAGAAGGATAATGGATGTGCTTCTTAAACTGTAAATTAGGTTTTCTATCAGAGGCTTCTCAGCACCATGACAGGTGACCTGACAGTGGGCTTGCCTCCACAGCTCTCTGTCTTGGCTGCTTCTCAAGGAGAGAGGGTCAGTCTTAAGGAAAGTGTGGGAGACTGCTGAATCCCTCAGGAAACATCTTAGGACCATAATAACATTTACTGCGAGCCATAATCATTTTATGTTCTCTCTAACAGCTTAAAAGCAGAGCTCCACTTTGCTGTCACATGTATTTTTATTAATCAAGGGCATTTAAAGTTTGAATGGATATTGTAAATTTGAAGGCCTGGATACTTCTGATTTGTGTGAGACAAGTCCTAAAATTAGGAAAAATAGAGAACCTGCCAGGATCATTAATTGGTTTCATGAAATTAGAACCTGCATGCATTTTAGTGAATATTCTGTTAACTGTATTCTTAAATGTCATTAAAAAGCAAACCTGGCCCATTTAGTGTAATTATACAGATAAAATACTGCTCACACAGGATAAACCAGTATAAATACCTAACATCAGGATATAAATCAAGGTTACACTTTGCTGTAAAATAATCTTATACTCAAATCAATAGAGTTCCCATCAGAATGAAAAGCAAAGATTGTGTTTGAAAAATGCAAAACTGATCTGCCTCTTAAATTGATTACTCACTGCTGTATACATAAAATTGATTTTGAAATCTGCTATCTTTAGCATGCAGCAAGATACGAATAGTAACTTATTCACACAATGTAAATTAGTATCCATGATGGAAAGAGCACATAGTCTGAAGTCCATAGGTATCTCTACCATATTAAGCTCAGTTATAACAAAAAAAGTGTATAGTTTTTAGAAGTGTTTAAAAAAAAACACTCATATGCTTATAATCTTTTAAACTGAAACTCACAAATAATATAAAGAGAAGGAATGCGAAAGCCCTCATGATTCCTACTCCTTAACATCCCCTCAGAAGGCTCTCCGATGTGGAAAGAGAATGAATGAAGTACCAGGAGATCTAGGTCCTAAGTGATCCATCAGAAATGAACTTTCTACCTTCAATTTGCAGTGTTTCCACAGAAGACAAACTATGCCTTACATCACTCCTTGGCTTTTCTCAGTGTTTTCTTGGCTACGGGTAAAACTGATTCCCCATTGTCAACTTGTTGAAATCCTTCTCATTGTTAAAGACCCCTTAGGATACCACATCTGCTAAGAAGCTTCCAGTCAGAATTAGCCTCTCTTCCTCCAAAGTTTCAGTGTTACATTGATAATGCCTTATAAATAGATTCATTCATTAATTCAACAATTATTTATTGAGAACTTACTAAATGCCAGTTAAGGTAGTAATGAATAAGACAGCAGAGTTCCCTGCCCACATAGAGCTTCTTACTAGATGTGTCATTGTATCTTTAAAGACATTCCAAAGCAGATGAATTTAGAATCACTCAGACAGACTTTTGAAATTTCCCTTACTGAGCTTTTTATCTTAGGCAATTCACCTAACCATTGTGAATCAATTTCACCACTTATTAAATCCAGATATTACCATCTAATACCTGTGACTGTTATATTAAGAGTTACATAACTAGGACAGTGCTTAGCACTAATAGTGGAGTGGGGTGCAAAAATCATTCAAAAGCAAAACATACTATGATTTCTAAAGGTAATAGAGTACTTCATATTGGTGGGGAAATAAATCTCTATCCTGTTTCTTCCTATTTAAAAATAATTGTAGTGAAGAGAAAAATATTTAAAAAAAGATGCTATCAACTCATCTATATTGCTGAAGGGTAAGACTTGGCCATAAATGGCTTGGTTTAGCAGGGCAAAAAAAAAATGAGTCTCTGGATATGCAGAGGTGGAACCAGGGACAAGTCAAAGTAGGGAGCTAAATGCTTCTTCTTGGGTTAAGTAAAAGAATTTGAGTTTCTAGGGACAGTGTGTGGGAGAGAAGTCCAAGCCACAGAGGAGCAGGGAGAGCAAAGGCATTCAGCCACAGGGGAGGCTGTATCTCACTTGTGGAGATGAGCCACCAGAAGGAAAGCCACAGAGGATTTCATTCCTGGATTTCCGCACCCACATCCCCAGCCCTGCGTATCCAAGCCAGCAGCAAATGCCATCAGCTCAGTTCTCCACATCTCCACTGCAGCTGCCATGTCTAAGTCCCCATCACATCTTTCCTCAAGCACTGCAAGGTCTCCCCATTCTGCTCTCACAGCCCTCTGGTCTGTTTTGGACACAACATCCATGGTGATCTTTTCACCAGATCACTATTCCCTTACAATCCTTCAATGGCCCACCCATCCTGGGGAAAATGACAAAGCCAAAGCCAAAGCACAGCAAGGCCTTCCAAAGCTCTACACTTTCTAAACTCCCACTCGTTTATATTGTGTCCTACCATCTCAATTTTCTACTTGGTTCCCTCTCATCCAGCCACTCTGGCCTTCTGTGGTTCCTCATCACATCAAGCCATGACCTATCTCTACTCGCTTTGCAGGATGCTTAAACCAATGCTTAAACTCCTTCCTTGGCCCACAAGGCTTCTGGTGCCCTGCTCCTCATCTGTCTCTTTGAGCTGTTGTCACATAACTTCCCCCGCCCCAGCTACCCTCTGACAATGTCATTCTCAGTGTTCCTCCAACATTCCACACTCACTCCTGCCTCTGAAAATGTGTCCTTGACCCTCAGTCTGCCTGCATCTCCCCTCCACTGATGGCCACAGTATGGACTGACTCATCAACAAATCATGGAGATCCCACCTTTGCTTGTGGTAGGCTTTTAGTGCTCCGTGCAGATCCCCAGGGACCCTGTGTTGGCTGACAGCTCCTGTGTGCAACCTTCTCTGGAGCGCTGCACTTGGGAAATTGGAGTGGTCTTGCTCAGAGGGGCCTGGCAGCTGTGCTCCCCACCTGGAATAGTCTGGTCAGTGACCATGATGACTGTGCAGGGTGCATAAAGAGCTCTCATGCACAAGAGCTTCACTCCTCTGCCTCTATTTGCACTTTTGGTGCAAATTCCTCAGGGGACCAGGCTGAGGTGAGACTTCCCTTGAAGCCACATCCTTGCTTAGTTTTTCTCCTTGCCTCTCCTGCTGCATTTACTCCCTTGCAGGTGACTCCTGAAAGCTCTCCCTTCACAAATTGCACGAGAATTCCTGCCTTAGGCTCCACTTCTGGGCAATCAGGGCACATACATACATACATACATACATATTTGAAGGTTTATTTTCAAGAAAAATAGTCCAAATGTTGGATCTTAAGAACAAACACTGTGTCAAAAATAAATAATATACTTGAAGCTACATTTGTAATACAGTAGGCAAAAATAATAACTCATATGTAACCATACAGTCTATTAAGTACATTTTCAGCAATTTTAGTTGTCTAAGATTCTTTAGTAGATTTATTATCACTGTATAACAATATGTCTTTTGTCCCCCAAAGTATATTTAGACCTGGTCAAAGTGGTGAGGAAAACATTAGCTAATATAACTATTAGTAAATCTGGAAGGGTAATCCCTAAGAAAATAAAATTATGGAGTAAGTGCATTATAAAGTTTGTTTAAATGAATGATACTTACAGGGGCACCTGGGTGACACAGTCGGTTGAGCATCCAACTTTGGCTCAGGTCATGACTTCACGGTCCGCAGTCTGTGGGGTTGAGCCCCGCGTCGGGCTCTGTGCTGATAGCTCAGAGCCTGGAGCCTACTTCAGATTCTGTGCCTCCCTCTCCCTGCCCCTCCCCTGCTCTCTCTCTCTCTCTCTCAAAATAATAAATAAACATTTAAAAAAAATTAACTGAATGATATCTACCATTTCTCTTCCTATGTTTCAGGTCAATCCTACTCTGAGGGGTACTACATGTGGATTCACAGCTTTAATTTCTGTATATTTTCTCACTGACCAAGAATATTCTCAGAAACATAACATTCTGTGAAAATTCTCATGGCTCTCATAATTTAGAAACCATAGCTAGATCAGGTGTCAAAATCTGAAGCTAATATCTATGCTCACGAAAACACAATGATTAAAATGGTAGGGCATGTCCATACCCTAACAAAAAGTGACTAACAAAAGTATTCTTACTCCTAGTAACAATAAACAATTTATTGTTTTACTCAATGAAATCTGGTCTTAGAAATTTATAAATAAGATCAATTGTAATCAGTGGAAATCACCTGAGCATTTCTGTATTCTAGGGAGCTATTCATCCTTATTCAATGAATGTTCCTCTACGCACTTTATCCATATAGGTAATAAAGGAAATTCCATGTAAATTTATGAAGTAGTCCAAGTTTTATTCAATGGCTAGAAACACAAAGCCTTTTATTTTAACACCAAAAAGAGAAGAGCTTTCCTAAAGCTTAGAATTTTTCTATATGTCGGGTCAAAAGCATTGTTATCTTTTGAGTGAAAGATATATAAATACTATTCATGTTTAAAAATTTATACTATTTTCATTTTTAGAAAATTATTGAAAATATTTTTGTGAATTTTATAAATGATCATTTTTATTTGTTTAAGGCTAAAAATAGCTTATTATCAAGTAATGGTATAGATATAAAATTCGAACACAAAATATTAGCAAGCCAATTGATCATCTCAATAGATATAAACTTACAAAATCAACACGTAAGATAGAAACTTTAGGTACATTGGAAATAGAAGAACATTGCATTAATCTTATAAAAGGCATCTAAAGTAAAAGTATAACAAATATTGTTCTTTATGATGAATTATTAACATCTCTTCTGTGGGATCAAGAAGAAGGCAAGGATTCCCACTATTATTTATCTATTCAACAATGAAGCAGGAGACCAACCCTACTCAGTAAGACAAGAAAAAAATGTTATATGGACTGGAAAAGAAGATACAAAATTTTCATTCACATATGATATCATTAGGTATGCCAAAGGTCCAAAAAGTCAACATGTGCATTATTAAAATTAATAGGCAAATTTCACAAGTTTCCTATATTAAAAAATAATTTTGTACATAAAAAATCAGAAAAAAAATCTCAAGAACCAGACCATATGCATTAGCACAGAAATGTATGAATAAATAAATATCAGGAATTATATGCAAGACCCTTATAGAGAATATTATAAAACTTTATAGAGAGAAATTAATGGAGACCTCAATAATTATAGTGATACACCATGTTCGTGGTTTAGAAGGTTCAATATAATAAAGATGTCAAGTCTGTCCATTGACAGATACATATCACTGCAATCTCAATAAAAATGCAACTCCTTTTTGGTAACTTGGAAAATTTTATATGGGAATTTAAAGTTTATATGGAAATGAAAAGGGCTAAAACTATCTAAGTTACTCCTGAAGAAGAAAAAGGTTTTGGAGGACTTACTCCTCCAGGTAGCAACATATCATGTAAAGTCACAAAAGACAGTAAAACAGAAGAGTGAGTCCAGAAACATATACAAATACTTAATCTGTGATAAAGACCATACTGTGAAGCCATGGGGAAATGGTGGTATTTTCAAAACACAGTGCCTGCTCAATCAGATACCCAAACCGACAAAATGAAACTTGATCCTACCTCACGGTTTACTCGAAAATGAATTCCAGGTGGACTGTAGATCTAAATGTAAAAAGGGTATTTTTAAAGTTTATTTATTTATTTATTTCCCCCAATGAGTCTGGGAAGGGCAGAGAGAGAGGGAGAGAAAGAGAATCTCAAGCAGGCTCTGCACTGTCAGCACAGAGCCTGATGTGGGGCTGGAACTCACCAACTGTAAGATCATGACCTCAGCGGAAATTAAGAGTCAGATGCTTAACTGACTGACCCACCCAGGTGCCCCAAAAGGGTGTTTTCATAGCCTCAGGATAGGGAATAACTCCTTAATCAATACAAAAAGGTACTAATCCTGAAGGAAAAGGTTGATAAATTTGACAACATTAAAATTAATAAGTTCTGTTTATCAGAAGACTCTACTAATTGAGTGAAAAGCCACAGAAGGAGAAGAGATATTTACAAAACATATAGCCAATAAAAGATCTGACGATCTATAGTATATAAAGAGTGCTCACAAGTCAATAACAAAAAACAAAAACAACAACAACAACAAAAGGCAACTAATAGAAAAATGGGCAAGCAAGTACATGGGCACTTTACAAAGTGGCCAATAGACAAATGAAGAGTTGCTTAACCTGATTATAATGAGAAAAAGGCAAAATAAAACCATAATATCATACTATACAACCCTCAGATTTGCTCAAATTAAGAAGGCTGACAATAATGAATGCATACATACATATGTGCTTAAAATGCAAAAAATATCTCTGTAAAACAGATAGATACCTGGCTGTCTCCATAAAGGAGAAATAGATTGAAACATTTTTAAGTGTATGCCCTTCTGACTTTTAAATGATTATTGCATGTTCAAAATAACAAAAAGTATACAGTATAGTACATATATCTAGACAAATGCCGCCCCCCCCCCACTTATCAACAAATCCAATATGTCAAAACAATTTTAACTATGCATCAGGGTATACAGTATATGAAAATTGCTATATATGTATATATATACATATATATATTTTTTTTCACCTATGTTGCATTTCTTAGAAAAAAAAACAAGAACTCACTGCTAAAGATTCAGTCTCACAATGCATGCAAATGCTCAATGATTTCAGACTTCTTTCTGAAGTATATGGTGGAACAAAGTACCCAAGACTAGCATCCCAATCTCAACAATACATGAAGTAGGTAAATACATCATTTAGACTATGTCACACATGTTATATATTTTAATATTTTTCTCGTAAGGCATATTTCCTTGTTCGTTGTCTGGAACTATTTATAAAAACAGAACTAAAGTACCATATTCTGTGCATCCCTGACACTCCAGAGCTGCATGCAGTTGCGTTCAACATGGGGCTTATTGTACAAAGATGTACATCCTGTTAACCTTCTGTAGTTGGTTGGTCTCTCTTTTGCAACCCTTGGTTTCTTAATATTTATGAGGGATTGGGAATGTTTTATTTTAAACTTTGGAAGTTACAGATAATTCTTTTTGTATTTGTTCTTGTTGGAATCAGGGAAACAATGGAAGTCCCCAGAAAAGTTGCTGGTGTTAATGGAAATTTGTACCACTGGAATCTGTGCTCTCATCCCCCCTAATCCCAGCATTCCTACTGCTGTGCCCATTTTGTAGCTCCTTCTTTTGATTTTCCTCCTCATTCCCTTTGGCCAATCTTGTCTCAAAGACAAACTTTTATAAAGTTTTTTTTTTTTTTTTTCAACATTTTTTTATTTATTTTTTGGGACAGAGAGAGACAGAGCATGAACGGGGGAGGGGCAGAGAGAGAGGGAGACACAGAATCGGAAACAGGCTCCAGGCTCCGAGCCATCAGCCCAGAGCCTGACGCGGGGCTCGAACTCACGGACCGCGAGATCGTGACCTGGCTGAAGTCGGACGCTTAACCGACTGCGCCACCCAGGTGCCCCAAAGACAAACTTTTAAAGACAAGCAGAGTTTATCTTTGCTTTCATGTGGTAAAATGCATAATATTGCTTGTGTGTGTGTGTGTGTGTGTGTGTGTGTGTGTGAAACAGACCTTCACTTCTTGCTCTTTATTACAAGATGCTAAAAATTCTTTCTTCAACTGATTTTTTTGCATTTATTTTATGTCTTCATGATCAGCAGTTAAAATGTTTCAGATGATTGGCTTCTAGATAAATAGTATTTTACTGTGCTTCATGTTTTCTCCTATGAGGTGCCTTGTAAATATGAATAAAATGGAAACTGATTTCATTTTGTGTGACAAAAAAAGTTCAATGTGGAAACAAATTAAATATGTAACAAAGGTAGTTGTTACAAAAATCAATCTAGAGGATTAATACTGACCACAAAGCAGTATTCTGAAAAGAAGCACTTTAGGGTTGGAGTGTGAACATTTTATCAATGTACTGTTCAGGCTGATAGGCATTTAGCATGGCAGACAATTATGATAACAGTACTTGTGCATTTTGTCTTCAACGAGCAACACACTTTTCCAGTTTCCACAGCAACCCAATCAATCTCTGATTACAAATGCAAGCAGAGCAATTTAGGTCCAGACTAGGGAAAATGAAGAGTATATCTGTAGATTTAGAGAAAATTTGAAATTAGCCTATATCACTGATCTGAGAGACTCTATTTGATAGTCACAATTAAGATAAAGACTAAAAACTTAGAAGAAAAATTTCTAACCGAAGGTAAACCACATTTTATAGAAAACTTTTTTTTAACTATGTTTTGCAAGGATACAAAAGATTTCAGGATTGCTGCTGGATGAATAAATAGTATCATTTAATTATAGCAGCTGAACTGAATTGAAGAAACAAGTGACATTTACACCCCAGTGTCTAAATGACTAATGGGAACATGGATTATCTCCATAATCTCTACGTGTTCGGATTAATGCATTTAGTTGCCAAAATGCAATCTAAAATACTTAGACATGAAATTTTCCTTCTCAGATGTTTATTATTTACTTAAAACATAAGTATCATTCTCATTAAGCGTCATGGAAAACAGAAATACCTACATGGTTAGATGTAACACTATTTTAAAGTGCTTCCTTCAAAAGTAAAAAAAAAATCATTTAAAAAACTGCTTGAATCATACGTATCACCTTAAATAACATGAAGTGTTTGGCTTGAAAACACGTTTCACCAGTCTAACAACTTCAGGAGAAGCATTTTTCCTTATTGAATTAAGTACATTTGTAAAACAAGGTAAAGGCCAATGAAGTGATTAGGCAAAAGGGAAACAGTGCCTTAGTGAGTCTTAAGCATTAATGTGCCTTCCTGAGCACATAACTCACTACCGCAAGGGGCTAACGCATCAAGGAGATTAGAATCCTATAAAACCCTTAAAGGTCTGGTTTATAGGACAGGCCAATTACATGTTAGCAGATTTGTGAAAAATATAAAACCACTGTCTCATGAGCACTTACTACATTTGACTTCCATGTTGCTGAACATGCGCCTATGAGTCACTGTAATATTTCATTTAATCTCCATGAAGACCTTTTGAAGTTGTACTTTTTCCATCTGCTGATGATGCATTTAAGGCTTTGCAAGTTTAAACCCAATGGTATACAATGGCAAGGATTATACGAAGATAACAATGTCAATTGACCAACCATCTATAGCATTTAACATATGAGGAGCATTATAGGCACCATATGAAAGATTTTCCAAAACTTTTACTCCATTTTTTGAAGACAGATAATCTAGGTACAAATGGCCAGACTAGGTTTCCAAAAACAAGACTGCATTATCATGTACTCAGGTCAACTCATTTGATCACCAGAAAAGATCTGTTGATTTGTTTTTTAAGCCCTGGGAATACATACACAGTCTACCTTATGATACTAGAATAATTTTAATGAGTAAAGTGATAGTGCGAATGTCAGAGAAATAATTTTTCTAAATGCTATAAAAATTTTTATTGGTTCATTATTCTAGTTTAATGTACTATTGCTCAAAATTTCAAAATTCACAGACTAAATTGCATATATGCATTTGGGTCAACATGAAAGCTAGCTCCTGGCCCTAGGTTGAAATAAATTTATGGTTCCTTATAAAATGTGAAGGATTCCTAAGATACCTCTGAAAGAAAAAAAATGAAGGCAACATAAAATCGAGTTTTATGGACAAGAAACAAATAAATCTCAACAAATGAAGCAAAATGTTAAAGTACTAACTAGCACAGTTTTTAATAAGAAATTCTAAACATTAATATACGGTGTGTAGCCTACAATGGAAAAAATGAATGCGGACATAAATATATTTAATGGAGAAAATTATGCTGTTTTCATAATCTAATCAGTAATACTTCAATTACGCTCATAAAATAACTGTATATTTAATACCATATAAAATCAATGATGGATGTTTTCAGATTATAGTAATGGTGCTGTACACAGTGATAGTTTATACTTATTAAAATAAGAACAATGTTTTTTTTCTTTTATTCTAATGTATTATAGGCATATGAGATCAACCCACATGTAACAAACAGGCTTATACATATTCTGAGATCTTTTGAATATATCAGAGATGACAAGGATGAACTTGTCATTGCCATTAATAACTTCGAACCAGCTGGGGGTAGAGCTGACATGATGGGGCTTTAATTCTCTCAGCCTCTTCCCAGTTGTTGCAACTAGCCCAACTCTTAGGTATTTAACCAAGAGAGATAAACTTAAAATCCATACACAGACTTGTATATCAATGTTCATAGCAGCCGTTTTTAACAGCCACAAACTGGAAACAACCTTTATAAATGTCCACCAACAGCGAATGGTCAAACACACATGCTACATTCATACAAGTAGATTATTTCTAGCAATAAAAAAGGAATGAAGTATCGACAGAAGCAACAACAGGGATGTATCTCAAAATAATTATGCGGAGTGAAAGAAAAAACAGGAAAAAATGGAATACGGTCTGTGTAATTCCATTTATATAAAAATCTAGAAAATGCAAACTCATCTTTAGTGATGGAAAGCAGGTCACTGGTTGACTAGAGAGAAGGGAAGAAGTGTGAGAGGGATTATAAAGAGGCACAAAGAAATGTGGAAACATCGCATATGTTCATTATTTTGATTGTTGTGATGGCTTTACAGCTGTATGTGTATGTCGAAACTTATCTAGTTCTATACTTTAATATAAGTAGTTCACTGTTGGTACCTCAGTGAAGCTCATTAAAAAAAAATAGTAATAGAAGCATATGATTTACAGATTAAAATAAGAAATAGTTACAAGTGGTACAACTGAAAGAATGTGGGTTTAGGGGGTGGGGAACAGGACAGGATGGATTCTTTTTTTTTTTTTTAATTTTTTTTAATGTTTATTTTTGAGACAGAGAGAGACAGAGCAGGAACAGGGGAGGGGCAGAGAGAGAGGGAGACACAGAATCTGAAATGGGCTCCAGGCTCTGAGCTGTCAGCACAGAGCCCGACTCGGGGCTCGAACTCACAGACCGTGAGATCATGACCTGAGTCGAAGTCAGTCTCTCAACCGACTGAGCCACCCAGGCGCCCCAAGGACAGGATGGATTCTGATAAGCCTGATAAGCCAGTCTCTACAACTTCATCTATTAACCTGTGCACTTATCACACTGACACTTTGAAAAGCCATAGACAGTAGAAAGGAGGTGATACGGCTCTTCCACGATAAACTGCATATACGTTCTGAGTTCATTTTCCAATATTTTAATAAATTACAGCAGCTTTGCTCCAATCCATTTTCTTTAAAGACAAATATCACTTATTTGTGGGTGACTGAACAGGGACACAGGTGGGATCTATTACAAAATAGAGTAACGTTAACAAGTTGAACTAATTATTTTACAGAACAGTCAGTTAAAACAAGTCCAACTTGTCAACAGAAGCCTGGCAGTAGATAATAATTTATTAGGCTATTTAACATCCTCTCTCCAGAATGCTCCCCACCCTTCCCAGAGGGTGATATTAGCCTGTGCTTCTCCTAAGAGGAGACTAAGGGTTTTAAATATCTTTTTGGTTAACGATCAGCCTTCTATGTCCCTCCAAGCCCCTGCCTCTTGTTACCAATCTTTTTGACTGGAACTCGGTTCACTTTGGGACCATAGGTTTAGATTCAAGTGTTTGCCTCTACTGTGTCTCAGGTCTCTTACCTCAAACCTTACCCGGCTCAGTCTGGTTGATTTTGTGTTTGCCAGCATTAGCTCTGGATAAACCTGGTGTTTGTACTATGTAAGTCATTGGAAGTATTTCAGTCTTATCTTATCCAATAGGCCCCATACACTGGTGGTGATTCATTCTTTGAGATCCTCCTAATCTAAAACACGGTTCCTACACGGTTCTTATCCTAGTATCAAATGTTCACAAGCTTTAAATCAATCCAATTATCTTTGACTTACATAAATAGAAGGACAAATGTGATATACAGAAGGATCTTCCATTCCCTAAGGAAGTTCTTAATCAATCACCTATACTTTTTTCGATGTGATGAATTGAAAGAAATGTATAACAGGTGTAGATGGACACTCATGGTTAAATGAATTACTTTTAAAAATAAGTCAGAATTAAACAATCAAGAAATACAACTGAGCATCTCCAATGTCTAGAACACTGTGCAGAGTTGAGGGGCACAGGGACAAAGAATTATATGACATTAGCCATTTATACTTCACCTTTATATTATAAAAGCTATATTTGATGAACTTGTAAAATATTTTCATTATTTACTCCTAATAGTGACAGAAGATAATTTTGATTATGTAAATCACCATGAATGTGTGTATAATCTAGTGTATTCATGAGTAAATAAAATGTATCATTTATTCATGAAATTTCATAGGAACATAAAGCATACACAAAGGCATGCCTCATTATTACTTAAAATTACTAGTATTTATTTCATACAATTGTTTCAATAATCATTATATAAATTCTAAAACATATTTAAATATAATTCTTTAAATCAAAACTTTTTTATGGTCATGTGAAAGCATTTAAGTATGTCATCTGCTTCATCTTGAAATAAAGTTACAGTTTTATCATGTAAAATAACTTTTTTTAATACAAATCACAGTAGATTTGGTAAAGGATTTACTGTTTGTCTCAGGGAGTTTTATTCATAGCTACTTTAATTTAGGATAGATAATCTGTGAAATATATTTCTCCATGGATTCTTATCTAAGTAAAACCCAGAAAAAGAAGGTAGTTACCCATGCTTTATCTTTTACTCATTATTTTATTTGGAATTTTTTATATTTTATTTTTTTTATATTTTTGGAATTTTTTATATATTTTTATATTTTTTTAAATATTTTTTTATATTTTTCTTACTTTCTCTAACCTATGCTACATTGATGACTTTAACTTGGATTGGTTTTGGAGGATAATTCCAAAGTATAAATTATTATTGATACAGCACAATTACTCTTTATAACGTAATAAATTCACATGCTTTTTCCTAAATGGCAGTGACTTTAGTAAGTAATACAATTCATAGATAATGATATCTTAATTTTTTTTTTTAGTCTATGACTCTTACATGCATACGGGAATCTTAAAAATAATCTCTCTGTGAACATAACACTTCTTCTCTACCACAGACGAACAGAATTACCTTACAGATGCTTTAGAGTTTCAATTTTTGGGTGCTAAATATTAAATCTAAACTCCTCTTGCCTTATTTTTTAGCTCTTACAAAATCAGTGGTCACTCTATGTATTATACCTTGGCGTGTTTCTCACCAAGACTAGATCACTGTCTGATCAATGATGTGTCTGCACAACCCCCCAAAGTGGCAGATGAATTTTTTTTAAGACAGAGAGAGTGCAAGAGAGCAAGAAATTGTGTGGAAGGGGCAGAGAGGGCGAGCAAGAGAATCCTGAGCAGGCTCCACATGGTCAGCACAGAGCCCGACAAAGGGCTCAAACTCACAAACCCTGAGATCATAAACTGAGCCAAAATTGGATGCTTAACTAACTGAGCCACCCAGGTGCCCCTTTAAGTCAGTTCCTAATAAACAGAAGCAAAATCAATAGGTATTCCTGAATTCTCTTTCAAAAATTTCATTTTAAGGGCATGGAATATGAAATATAAGCATTGAAAATATAAATATGTTTTTTTCTAGAAAATAAAATAATTGAACTACCACAGACAGGTTCTAGAATTCTGGGTCCTATAAGTAAGTTTGAGTAAAGATTATTAGCTATCATTAGGCCATTTTCAGAACTCCTAAAACAGGAATTTGATATGTCCCCTGATAAGGTTAAAGAGAAGAAAAAGACTACATCACGATGTAATCTTCCCACTGTTTTGTAGTTCTTGTTTGTAACTTGTATTCTTTTGTATTTTTCTCCTTACTTATAAAAATCACAAGAGCCATGAATATTTAATAAGTAGATTTTTAGCAATTAGTTGTGTTTTTATTTTACTTTATTTTTTTAAAATGTTTTATTTATTCTTGAGAGAGAGAGAGAGAGAGAGAGAGGGAGAGGCAGAGCATGAGTGAGGGAGGGGCAGATAGAGAGAGGGACACAGAATCTGAAGCAGACTCCAGGCTCTGAGCTGTCAACACAGAGCCTGACACGGGGCTTGAATTCACAAGCTGTGAGATTATGACCTGAGCCAAAGTCAGATGCTCAACTGACTGAGCCACCCAGGTGCCCCAATTAGTTGTGTTTTTAAATCTTCCATTTAGATAAACTAGGAGAAATTACTGTTTTATGGACTATTAAATATGGATATAGAAAAAAGACTAGAGGAAATGCCAAACCTTATCTGCCTACTCCAGATTTGCTTAAGAGAGAGTTAATCACTATTATTCATGATTATTAAATAGTAAAAAATATCTTTACACAGATGGTTTCTGTAATAATTTGCAACTAAAATAAGTTATCTGCAATTAACAATCCAGAATAGCTATGGACAAAAAAAAAAAAAGGCTATTTTCAAATTTCCAAAGAACATTTCTAGAAAATGATCCTACTCTAGACCAAAAAGATAATTTTAATAAATTCTAAGCAACTAAAACTATAGAAACCAAATTACATAGCCATCAAGCAACAAACTTACTAATAAAAAAAAATCATTATCAAAACATGATCATAAAGCCCCTACCAATGGGAAAAAAAAAGAATTCCTTAGAAATAACAATCATATGAAAGTAAAAACAAAATACAATTACATACCTTTTAATAATAAGAACAATAATGTCTATTAAAAATAAAGGTATTGGGGCACCTGGGTGGCTCAGTCGGTTGGGCATCCAACTTCGGCTCAGGTCATGATAACATGGTCCGTGAGTTCGAGCCCCACGTTGGGCTCTGTGCTGACAGATGAGAGCCTGCAGCCTGCTTCAGATTCTGTGTCTCCCTCTCTCTCTGCCCCTCCCCCACTCATGCTCTGTCTCTCTCTCAAAACTAAGAACATAAACATTAAAAAATAAAATGAATAAATAAAAATAAGGGTATTAAAAAGAAAGACATTTATTAAAAAGAAAGTCAATTATTCCAACAAAACCTCAGTAAAAAAAAATAATAAGGGGGAATAGGAGAAAAGATAATATGTAAGAGGAGAAATAAGCCTATTATCAAAACCAGAAGAATTCATATATAAATTTAGGAGATAGTATATGAAAACAGAAACAAAAAGCCAAACAAATCATAAGTAAATCAAATCAAAACAATTAATAAAGTAGCAATGAAAATAAATGGCATATTACATTAACTAATATATATTATATATCAGTATATATTTTATATAACATATATAAGATATTATACATAACATAAAATATATTAATATATAGCTATATATTAATATATTAATCAATATATATTAATTATCATGTTATGTTGGTATCAATTAATATATTGATATATATTAATTAATTTAATTAATATTTAAATTAATATTTAAAACACATTAACAATGTATGTATGATATGACTCCAATTTTACACAAAAAGGATGTTGACATGCTTTTTTTTTTTAATGTTTATTTTTGAGAGAGACAGAGACAGAATGCGAGTGGGTTAGGGGCGGAGAGAGAGGGAAACACAGAATCTGAAGCAGGCTCCAGGCTCTGAGCTGTCAGCACAGAGCCCAACACGGGGCTCGAACCCATGAGCCATGAGACCATGACCTAACCTGAAGTCAGAAGCTCAACCTACTGAGCCACCCAGGCGCCCCTCGACATACTTTTTAAGAATAATTCAAGAGCGATTAACTCTAGTGAAAGGGATTTTATATTTATTTTCCTTTTCCTTTTATAAATATTTTCTTAAAACTCTACATAAGTATTTTTCCCTTTTGTAATTGAAATAATTGTTCAGAAACATATTGTTAAAAGAAAGGCATTAAATCTAATTATTTTTTGTAGAATGCAAGTGTGGTACACATATTTAGTTTTCTTCCTAAAGGAAAATTCTAGTTTTCTTTTAGTTTATAGAAACACCATTTTGTTCTAGCAGCAAAGAATTGCAGGAAGATGGGCCCCTTCTTCAGTCCCAAAAGATGAGCCAAACTCAGCAGTACCACCTCCCCACTTATTATGGTCTGAATATCTGTGTCCCTCCCTCAAAATATGCATGTTGAAGCCCTAACCCCAAGGTGATAGTTTTTGGAGATCAGGCCTTTGGGAGGTAATTAGGGTAGATGAGATCATGAGGGTAGGTAGGGCCTATGGGATGGAATTAGCAGTTTAAAAAAATGTAAAAAAAAAATTAAGTTCATTTATTTTTGAGAGAAAGAGACAGAGTGTGAACAGGAGACGGGCAGAGAGAGAGGGAGACACAGAATCGGAAACAGGCTCCAGGCTCTGAGCTGTCAGCACAGAGCCCGACACCGGGCTCAAACCCACACAAGTAGTAAGATCATGGCCTGAGCTGAAGTCAGACACTTAACCGACTGAGCCACCCGGGCACCCCTAAAAATTTTTTTTTAATGTTTATTTTTGAGAGAGAGAGACAAAGAGCGCACAAGTGGGGGTAGTGGCAGAGAGAGAGGGAGACACAGAATCTGATGCAGGCTCCAGGCCCTGAGCTGTCAGCACAGAGCCCCGTGGGGGGCTCATACTCATGAACTGAGAGATCATGACCTGAGCTGAAGTTGGACACTCAACCAACTGAGCCACCCAGGCACCATGGAATTAGCAGTTTTCAATGAAAAGTAAGAGTCTCTATGTGCTTGCACTGAGTAAAGAAAGGACATAAGGACACAGCCATGAGTCACACTATCTGCAACCAGGAAGGAAGCCCTCCCCGGGAATTGAATTGGCCAGCACCTTGATCTTGGACTTCCAAGCCTCCAGAACTAGGAGAAATAAATTGTGTTGTTTAAGCCACCCAGTCTGTGGTATTTTATCACAGCAGCCAGACCTAAGATGCCACCTTAACATTAACGCCTAGTTTGGGGTGATAAGATACAGGATTGTGGTGGGTCACTGGGAAAAACCTTGCTCCCTGATAAGCAAAAGAGATACCAATGACTAATATTCATTTTTAAAAGCTAAACACATCATGATTAAATCACATGCAAGAATGTAAGGATGATGTAATATTACAATATCATCTATGCATAAATTAACATTAACTTAACATTAAAATAGTTACAAAAACCCTTATGATCATTTCAAAGATACAGAAACTATCTTCGATAAATTTCAACAATTATATAAAAGAAAAACCCTTAGTAAATTAAGGATATATTGCTATTGTCCTCCAGTTATCCTATGCTTTCAATACAGTTCTAGTCAAAATCCCAAAAAGATTTTCATGAAACTTGACAACTTATCCTAAAATCCCTATAGATGGTAAGAGACCAAGAATGTCAAAGAGGATGATAACAAACTGGTGAAACTCACCTTACCAAATATCAAGATTTTTAAAGCTACAACAATTAAGACAGTATGATACTGGCTCAGAGATAGATAAATCGACCAATAAGAAGGAATAGAGAGTCCACAGTTACTATTTATAAGCGGGACTGAATGGATGGCTCTCCATTTGGAACAGACCAAATTAAAGCCTTAACTCTCATCTTAAAAAATGAATTAGTGACTGAATAATTAATAATCTGTGGAACATCATAAGAAAACATGTTCAAGAAAACTTAACATATCAGGATGAAAAAAACATTTCTGAAACTAATCAGGAAATACACAAATCACAAAAAGAGATAACTAAAGAGATAACATAAAAAAAGATAACTATAATTGCTTAAAATTAAATTTAAAATTTCTACACATCAAAGAAAAAAAACACTATGAAGACAAGTCACAAACTAGAAAATATCTTGAGTCCATATCCAGAAGATATGCATATCCAGAGTATACAACTATAAAGAATACCTATGCAACAATAAGAAAAGGACAACCCAATAGAAAAAATGGGCAAACACTAGTAATAAGCATAGCACAGAGGAAGAAACTTATCTGATTAAAAAACTATGGAAAAAAACTCATATGACTATAAGAGAAATGCAAAATTAAAACAAGGTATCATTTCATACCCTGAGGATTAGTACAATTTTGTCTGATACCACCGATGATGATTAGGATTTAGGAAACAAGAGTTCTCATTAGCTGCTGCTGACAGTATAAATATGCACATATTACTCTGGAAAGAAATTTGACAAACTCTACTAAAGTTGAAGCTACACCTCATTATTCAGCAATCCACCTCAGGTGAACTTTGGCACAGGTGCATAATAAACTCTACAGAATGAGGCAGTATTGAAATGTAGAAACCTAACAGTCCCTCAGTAAGAGAATGAATAAACACACTGGCTCATTCATGCAATGGGAATATGATACAGCAGGTAAGCAAATTTCCTCCAAGTGTTCCTGCTATCACAGGACATGCATTCCTGAAAATCTACCTGTTCTGCAAAATCACTCATTAAAAATAACAAGGTGTATGGGAAAAATAATGTTTAAAAGCCCATAAAAACCTATGCAATTTTGTAACCAGAGCACTTAATAATCATTCTAATAAAAAGTTATCAGCACAGTTAATTCTTAACCTTTGGAAGTGAAATACTGCAGTAAATATACTGCTGTTCTTTTAAAGAAAATGATGACAGGAGATGTTGTAAGGATTTACAAAGTAGGGTAACACTCCAAGACTTTTAAGAGCAAGTATGCAAGGGGAACAGGAGGAATGATACTTTCTGCATCACTTCGAATTACTCTGTTGATATGCTGTGTTCTGTTGTGCTAGTATACTTTTCACTCAGCTGCTCTTACTTGGTGGCATAAAATTTTAACAACATGGGGCAAAAACGTATGAACCTCCTACTTACACTGATATCATTCCCCTATTTATGAATTGAATATGAGCTAAAAGCCAGTGGAGAAACATGCCCTGTAACAGACTAGCCCAGGTATAAAGGTAACCTGAAGAACAATACCTAAATTTTCATTATATATATACACATACACATTGCCATAAAATGTATGGATGCATGTATATGCACTACATTATTTGGGAATGATATATATAAACTATAGGATCCCAGTTACTTCTGGGAACGGAAGAATAGAAAGATGGAAAAGGAAGGAGGAGGTAGCTCTTCTAGTAAGGATTTGTTTATTTTTCTATAAGATCAGAAATTTATTTAAAAGAATACGATGTTATAACAAAACACCATTATTTATTAAATCTAGATAAATATATGCCTATTTTATTTACTTTTAGAACGTTTATTTTTGAAGGAGAGCAAGCAGAGGAGGGGCAGAAAGAGAGGGAGAGAGAGAATCCAAGCAGGCTCTGGGCTGTCAACACAGAGCCAGATATTGGGCTTGACCCCACTAACCATGAGGCCATGACCTGAGCTGAAACAAAGAATCAGATGCTTAACCGACTGAGCCACCCAGGTGCCCCAACATACCTATTTGATTATTTTCTATACTCAGTTTGCATAGTATTAAAATGTCCTCTGGAAGATTAAACTGGTATAAAGATAAAAATTAAAATCAACATTATGGATATGAATTAATGGGAGAGATCAGTATCAACAGTTTCTAAACATATTGCCAAATTAAAATACTTAAAATTGTGTTACACTGGCTAAAAATTTCTCTAAAATATCTGGGTATTATGTATAATTGCAAACCAACCAACCAACAAGAATAATGCAATCAGTGGGAAATAGAATATTGCTTAGTAAACGTCTTCAAAAAAAGTTATATCGAAAATAGTTTTTTGAGATCTTTCCTTAATAGTATCCTCCCAAATGTTCTGAACCATTATTAAAGACTAATTAAATCAACCCCAGAAAAATAAGAAAAATTAAATCAGAATCTTGGAGGGTGAGGCTGAGGAATCCGTATTTTTTTTTAAGTTCCCCCGGTGATTTCAATTTGCAACCTGAGAACTATGACATTAGATGTTTCCATCCATTTCTAATATGTATCATGAATGGGTTTCAGAGGTTTCACATATTCTTTTTTTTTTTTTTTTAACATTTATTCATTTTTGAGAGTGAGAGAAACAGAGCATGAGCAGGGGAGGGGCAGAGAGAGAGGGAGACAGAATCAGAAGCAGGTTCTAGGCTCCGAGCTGTCAGCACAGGGCCCGATGCGGGGCTCGAACTCACAGACTGCGAGATCATGACCTGAGCCAAAGTCGGACACTCAACTGACTGAGCCACCCAGGCACCCCTCACACATTCTTTTCAACTGTTCATGGAACAGTCTCCAGAACAGATTGCATGTTAGGCCACAATGCAGGTCTCACTAAATTTAAGAAGACTGAAATTATATCAAGCATCTTTTCTGAACACGATGGTATGAAACTAGAAATCAATTACAAGAAGAAAACTGGAAAACGCACACACACACTCACTCACCAACACATGAGGCTAACCACTATGTTGTTATGTAACCAATAGGTTAATGAAGAAATCAAAGATAACATCACAAAATACCCTGAGACAAATGGAAATGGAAACGCAATTTTCTAACATCTAGGAGATGCAGTGAAAACAGTTCTAAGAGGGAAGTTCATAGCAACACAGAACTAGTTCAAGAAAACAAGAAAAATAACAAATAACAACCTAACTTTTACACCTGAAGGAAACAGAAAAAGGACAAAGCCAGAAGTTAGTAGAAGAAAGGAAATAATAAAGATCAGAGTGGAAATGAATGAAGTAGACACTGAAAGGACAATAGAAAAAAGATCAATGAAACTAACAGCTGGTTCTTTGAAAAGATAAACAAAATTAATAAACCTCTAGCCAGACTCATCAATAAAAAAAGAGGACCCAAATAAAATCACAAATGAAAGAGAAGTTACCATCGACACCATGAAACACAAAGGGATCAAAACAAATTGGAATTATATCAACAAACTGGAAAATCTAGAAGAAGTAGATAAATTTCTAGAAACACACTATCTTCCAAGACTGAATCACAAAGAAATAGAAAATATTAATAGACTGGGGCACCTGAGTGGCTCAGGAGGATAAGCATCTGACTTCGGCTCAGCTCATGATCTCACGGTTCATAGTTTCTAGCCCCACAGAGAGTTCTGTGCTGACAGCTCAGAGCCTGGAGCTGCTTCAGATTCTGTGTCTCCTTCTTTCTTTGCCCCTCCCCAATTTGCTCTCTGTCTCTGTCTCTGTCTCTCTCAAAATTAAATAAACATTGAAAAATATTTTAGAAAATATTGATAGACTGCAACTAATACAATTGACTAATTCAAAAACTCTCATAAATAAATAAATAAATAAATAAATAAATAAATAAATGTATGTATGTATGTATGTATGTATGTATGTATGTATGTCCAGGACCAGACAGCTTCAAGTGCCTGACTTCCGATTTCAGCTCGGGTCACGATCTCATAGTTTGTGACTTCGAGCCGCTCATCGGGCTCTACACTGACACTGTGGGGCTGCTTGGGATTGTCTCTCTCCTCCTGTCTCTGCCCCTCTCCTGCTCATTCACATGTTCTCTCTCTCTCAAAAAGATAAATAAAACTTAAAAAAAAATTAAGGAGAAAGGAATACTTCCAAAGTCATTTTTACAAAACCAGCATAGCTCTGACACCAAAACCAGAGAAAGACACCACAAAAAGAAAGACAATTTTAGGCTAATATATCCCTGGTGAATATAGATGCAAAAATCCTCAACAAAATATTAGCAAACTGAATGCAACAATGTGTTAAAAGGATCATATACCACAGTCAAGTGGGATTTATTCCAGCAGTGCATGGATGATTTAACATCCACAAATTAATCACCCTGAGAAACCACATTAACAAAACTAAGAACAAAAATCATGTCATCATCTCAATAGATTCAGAAAAAGAATTTGACAAAATTCAACATCCACATATGATAAAAAAAAATCTCAACAAAATAAGAAGGAATGTACCCCAACATAATTAGAAGGCATATACATGACAAACCTACAGCTAACATCATATTCAATGGTGGAAGGCTGAAAGCTTTTCCTATAACATCACAAACAAGACAAAGATGTCGACTTTTTTTTTCACCATTTTTAATATTGGAAGTCCTAGCCAGAGGAATTAGGCAAAAGAAAGAAATAAAAGACATCCAAATTGATAAGGAAAATGAAATTACAGATAACATGATACTATATATAGAAAATCCTAAAGATTCCACCAAAAAACTATTAGAACTAATAAATGAATTCAATAAAGTTGCAAGATACAAAATTAATAGAAATCAGTCATATTTTTATACACTAAGAATAAGCCATCAAGAAGAGAAATTAACAGTCCCATCAAAAAGAATAAAATACCTAAGGGCATCTAGGTAGATCACTTGGTTGGGCTGTCAACTCTTGGTTTTGGGTTCAAGCCCAAACGGTTTGTGGATTCAAGCCCCACGCTGGGCTCCATGCTGTTGGCACAGAGCCTGCTTGGGATTCTCTCTCATTCCCTCTCTCTCTGCCCCCCGCCCCCACCACGCTCACTCTTTCTCTCAAAATGAATAAACTTAGAAAAAAATTAAAAAAAACCCTTATGTATGCACTTCATTTGAAAAAAAAAAAAAAAAAGAATAAAATACCTAGGAATAAATTTAACCAAAAATGTGAAAGACATATTCTTTGAAAACTGTAAGACACTGATGAAAAAAAAAGTTGAAGATGACACAAATAAATGCAAAGATACACCACATTCATAAATTGGAACAATACTGCTAAAATGCCCACAGCACCCAAAGCAATCTATGGATAAGTGCAATCCTCATCAAAACACCAATGGACATTTTTCACAAAAGTAGAAAAAAGAATCCAAAAAATTTGTATGAAACCACAAAATGTCACAAATAGCCAAAGTAATTGTGAGAAAGAACAAAGCAAGGGGTATCATGCTCCCTGATTTAAAATAATACCACAAAGCTACAGTAATCAAAACAGTATGCTAGTGGCTCAAACACACACACACACACACACACACACACACACACACACACACATATAAATCAATGGAACAGAATGGAAAGCCCAGAAATAAATGGACACACATATGGCCAAATAATCTATGAAAAAGAAGGCAAAGAGATACAATGGAGAAGATGTAGTCTTTTTAATAAATGGTCTGGGAAAACTGGATAGGTACATGCAAAAGAATGAAACTGGACCACTGTCTTATACCATATACAAAAATAAATTCAAAATGGATTAAGGACTTGAATGCGAGACCTGAAGCCATAAAACCACTAAAAGAAAACACAGGCAGTAAGCTCTTTGACATAGGTTTTACCTATATTTGTTGGACCAGTCTTCTTAGGTATAGGCAACAAATGTTAAAATAAACAAATGGAATTGCATTAAACTAAGGAGCGTTTGGACAGCAAAGGAAACCATCAATAAAATGAAAAGGCAACCTATGAATAGGAGAAGATATTTGCAAACAATATATGAAATAAGGAGGGCTAATAGTCAAAATATGTAAAGAACGCGAGCAACTTCATATCAAAAACAATTAGAAAACCCAACTAGAAAATGGGCAGAGGACTTGAATGGACATATTTCCAAAGAAGACATACAGACGGCCAGCAGGAGCACTAAAAGCTGTTCAATGTTCTATGCTCAATATGTAATCATCAGGGTAATGCAAGTCAAAACCAGAATGAGATATCACTCCATAACACCTGTGAGATCAGCTCTTCTTGAAAAGACAAAATATAAGAAGTGTAGGGAAGATCTGGAGAAAAGGAAACCCTCATAAGTGTTGCTAGGAATGTAAGTTGGTGCAGCCACTATGGAAAACAACATGGAGATTTCTCAAAAAATTGAAATTAGAACTACCATATGATCCAGCAATTCCACTTCTAGGTATTTATCCAAAGAAAATTTTAAAAAATAATTTGAAGAGGTATAGATACCCATATGTTCATTGCAGCGTTATTTACAATAGCCAAAATATGGACACAATTTGTGTCCATTGACAGAGCTCTGAGCTCTCAGAACAGAGCATGATGCAGAACTCAAACCCACAAACTGCAAGATCATAACCTGAGCTAAGGTCAGATCGACTGAGCCACCCAGGCTCCCCAAATATATATATGTATATGTGTATGTGTATATGTATACATACACATATACATATATACATATATGTGTGTGTCTCAAAAATGAATAAACATTAAAAGAATTTTTAAAAAGCACAACAGTGCCAGATTACTTAGGATCTTACAAAAGAGGAAGAACTTCAACTTTTACTAGGAATGAGGAGATGTTGAAGTGTTTGAGATAAGAAATGCCATGATCTGGCTGAATTTTAAAGAGATTGTCTGAGTTCCTAAATCAGGGGAGGGTGGTTAAAAAGAAAAAGACATATAATAGTTAGGGCAATAAGAAAGAGGCAGAAGATGAGACAAGAAGGGTAGACCTGCTTACCTTCATTCATCAGATACTTAGTGAGTACACTATTAGCTACTGGTTAGGATGAAAAAAATTAGTTACCATGGGTTCTGCCCTCAAAGGAAATTTACAGAAGACAAAACATGAGCCAAAAATAACCATCATACACAGTAGAAAACAATGAGCAAAGGATAATTTTCCATCTTGGTTGACAAAGAGAATTAGGAAGTCTTCTTGAAGCAGTTGGCATTTTAGCTGGCCACAAAAATAAAAGTTCCTTGACAGCATGGGTTCTGCCTTTTCTAGACTGCTCAACTGCCAGCACCTAAACAGCATTTGGCACGGTGATCAATAGATATTCGTTACATAATGTGTGAAGGAACGTGTGTGTGTGTGTGTGTGTGTGTGTGTGTGTGTGTGTAGATATGTAGGAAGGAGGGCATTTGAGCAGAGGGTACAAGATAAGTGAAATCACAACAATGAAAGGTTAGAGTTCAATTTGGTGGAAGGAAATGAGAATAGAGGGAGATGAAAGTAAACCTTAGAATAGGTTACATCACAGAAGACCTTGCTGGTCTGGTGGAGGTGCCATGGTTTTCTCTGAGCAGCGATAAGAGGGGAACTTTACTGGGAAGATGAATGTCGTAATACTGATGGACGCTTGAGGCAAACAACCAAATGGTGGATGGAATCTAGAGACCAGTTTGGATGAATATTGTAAAAGCCCAGACAAAGGGTGATGAGGTCTCCTCATCGTTAGTACTTCCACCGTGCTGAGCAAATATTTCTAAGCCTTACCACGGACGGACATGTATTTACATGTCCTGCAATTACTTTGCTTGTTTATTTCCTTTTCTTCACTAGCAATAGAGCATATTTACCACTGGTGGTGTATACCTTTTTTTTAAGTTTATTTTGAGAGACAGAGAGAGAGAGAGAGAGAGAGAGAGAGAGAGAGAGAGAGAGAGGGTGACGGAGGGGGAGAGAGAGAGGGAGAGCGAGAATCCCAAGAGAGGGACAGAGAGCCTGACACAGGACTCGAACCCACGAACCGTGAGATCATGACCTGAGTCAAGATCAAGAGGCAGACGCTGAACCGACTGAGCCACCCCGGCACCCTAAGGCGGTGGACACTTCTAATTACCACGCTCACTGCTACTATTCCTTTTTCCCCTTATTACAGTAATAAAATGCCTCAAGTTTCAGCTAGACATAGAGCTACCAGTCAGAGACTACAGTTCCCAGCCTCTCTTACAACTGGAGACAAAAGTAAGTTTTTGCAACCGATTTGAGCAGAAGTGACAAGTGTAACTTCTGGGACACACATTTCTGATGAAGCTGCTTGCTGTCCATTTCTTCCTGCCTCTTCTTACAGGTGCTCCCCCGCCCCCCTCACCATGCCTGAGGTAGGTGCTGGACATTATGCCCTTTTGTAGGTATATAGCTTTCTTAGCCCTTTTCCTGATGGAACGTGTGGGGGCCTGGGAGTTCCTGCAAGGGTCTGTTTTTCATAGGTTTTTGTAGAAAGGGAAAGTATAGGCCTATGACCAAATTCTGGCCAGTGGGATGTGAATGAAAGTGTGGTGTGGTGCCTGGGCCAGGCCTCCAAAAGGGAGCTTGCTGCTGCTTCTTTCTTTCTTTTTGAGGGTAGGGATTTGACCCTGATGGTGGTGACCCCACCTTGACCGAGGACATCATCCAACAGGATACAAAGCAATATACAAGCAGTGCCCAACAAACTTGGACCTTTCTATGCAACAGAAACAACTTCCATTTTAGTTAAACTATTGTTATTGGGTCTCTGTTAAAGCAGCCAAGTCAATACCTTAATATATAATGTATAAATGTTGACCATTACCACTATGTGTTGAATGAATATATGATTGGTAAGTATAAAAGTCTCTACATATGTAACATTACAGAATTATTTCTCCCATTCCCCTAAGCTTTGAACATAAAACATATGCCCGTTGAAAAGGAAAGCTACAGTATAAAGCTTAAGCTGAAGTCAATCTGTATCATCATAACTGGGGCCTATAGCCTAACTTGATTTATGATAAAGTGTATTAGCACAGAAGGCACCTATTGTCATTTGAGATTAAACCAATACAACGCTGAACTACTGCTTTCTGGCTATAGATTCCAACATACCATGAAACAAGGCCTTTACAGGGAAAATGGAACATGAAATCTTCAAATTCTGTATCTCCTACCACTCTTTTCAGGCACACATAACAAGATGAATTTGATATTAGTCTCTGACTTCAGGAATTTTGTCATTGCTTGTTTTCAAACAGAATGCAATAATAATTTCAGGGAAGTAAAGGAAGAAGCTTATTTGACATTGGGTCTTAAAAACCTAGCCACTTATGCTTATTATTACTTTATAAATTTTTTTATTCATATATATGTATATATATATATATAGAGAGAGAGAGAGAGAATATGACTGTTCAGATAGGGATTTCTGTTTGCACAGCCCATCTGATCAAATCAATTTATGATCAAGTGTATATGTTACTAGAACATTCTCAAAGAAACACTGGGAATCTCCATAGACCTCTTTGGGGCGCAGTTGCATACATCTTTTGTGGAGGCGCACTGGAATGGTGACTCATTTAATTAGGAAGTTTCTGAAAGAGGCAATTGAAGGGAAGTCTCAATGCCAGAAAAATGATATAGGTGTCCACACTTGGACAGCAGTTGTAATCAAGAGAAGCTGGAGACTGGCATGTTATTTTCTGAATAGAAATAAACCTTAAGAAAGAGAGAGAGGTATTCTGACTTTTTAATGCCAAAAGGTTCACATTGCTGAAGACAGAAATGGTGAAAGGTAAATATTGGAGATAAAAATGAAAAGTTTCACTTCCTATACCCCTGAAGTTATTTTGTATAAATGGTATCTTTCTTTTATCAAGACTTTATTATTGTGTGGTAGTTTTCCTTGGAGGACGAAGGACAGGGACTTTGTTTTGCTAATCCCAAATGTTCCTAGCTTAGCAAAAAAAAAAAAAAAAAAAAAGGAAAAGAGATGGAGTTTTTGGTTGAATGAATGAATATGTGGATAATATCTGCATTTATGAATTGTGATTTCTCACTAAATAAAGTGAAAGAAAGAATGACACATCCTGTTCTGAGGCTCTTAATGGAAATACAGATATAACACTAAGAGATTTTCTCTAAAAATGCAAAATAAGAGGATATTTAACTCATGTAGGTTGTTTATAAAGAAGGCTTCTTCATAATCAATTTTTTTTTTTTGCTATTTTAGTTTTATAAGCATATTTACTATATTGGGCAATACTGAAATACTTAATTTTCCAGGAACTATGACTTTAGGTATAAGGCTATGTTAAAAAATAAACATGATTATAAATAAAAATTTACAAACAAAAGAGAAAATGATCAATTTTTTATGTGTCTGTGAAAAAATATAACATTGAAAAAAATGACCGAGGCGCCTGGGTGGCTCAGTCGGTTGAGTGTCAGACTTTGGCTTAGGTCATGATCTCATGGTTCTTGGGTTCAAGCCCCACATCGGGCTCTGTGCTGACAGCTCAGAGCCTGGAGCCTGCTTCTGATTCTGTCTCTCTCTCTCTCTCTGACCCTCCCTTGCTCATGCTCTGTCTCTCTCTGTCTCTCAAAAATAAATTTTTTTAAAAAATGTAAAAAAAAAATTTTTTTAAAAAGAAAAAAATGACCAAGATTATAATTACAAATACTGTGTAGAAGAAAAAACAATTAATTAGCTTGAATGGTGATCGTATTCTATATTGCTGATAAATGAATCATCTGGACTCCCATGACCACCTATTCATGGGAAAAACATGTAAAAAAGATTGCAGGTTACAACAAGCAGGGATTTCATCTACTTTCATGAATTTTACCTGTTGTAAATCAAGTGACACACATTCCAATAAGCTAAATATCATTTTGTGTACTAATATGGCAATCTGACCCAGGGATCTAGAGGTAATCTGTTTCGTTCATGTATTTTAAGGATGCAGTTTAGGAATAAGGTATTAGGTTTCCAACATTTATATAAAAGAGATAATGTGATAGTGGAAAACAACACTATTCATTTAACATAGTGAGCTGCTATACAATAAGTCAGATGCTCCCAGAGTGTAAATTATACAAATTTGAAAGCCGCATTTATTATTAATATCTCATTCCTAGACAGGGGCTTGCTTAGTCTGTCAGTAGTAAAACCTGGCTTAGCATACCAAATTTAAAGCTGCTTAACAACTATGAAAGTTTTTTTTAAAACCTTTCATGCATGTAGCTAATTCACTTGTGTGCATTTTAAACCCTGTCTTTCCCCTAATAGTATTGAGAATATTTTTACTATAGCAATTATGGAAATTAAATATGAATTGTAGTAATAGAAATACTTGAACTGAAGCTTGGATTGTTTAAATTTATCATTTAAAAGGTCTATCTGGAAATAGACTTCATATTAAATTGCCTATCAGTGCTCTTACAGGCTGAAATTATTTTGTAAGAAAGAGGGCTGTTAAAGTAAATGTATGGATATTCTAAAACTTCTTAGGTTGAATTGATGAGATTTCTTATTGTAGATGATTTAATGAGTTTATGTTTCTGGGTGCACGTCAGCACATGTCACATTTTGCAAGACTTTATGATTTCTAAGAACTCGCCTTTTATAAGGTCCTTTGCTGAGGAGTGGGGCTAGATTGGGAATCAAATAGGGAAAGAGGGTCTTTTTTTTTTTTTTTTTTCCGTGTAAATAGTTTAGGAGTAATTTTGGATGGTCTAGAAACCATGGGTTATTAGGCAGGTGCTTATCAATGAGTATAGTACCTCACTTGCCCGAGATCCTTTCTAACGACCTAGCCTGGACCTGCACACTCTGGTGGGCACCATCTGCAGAGTAATTGCCATTTTTGCCAAAGACCACCCAGGACAGAGACTCAGAATCCATCACAGGGCCGGCCACCATCTATAATCTGGTGTCCCCTGATTCGGAGCGAGTGCATTCAATGCAAGAAGATCACTTACGACTGAGTTTTTCATCATGGCTTTGACTGTGAAGCCCTCAGAAACCAGGGAGTGAGGCTGGTGCACCGGGAGCGGCTGTTGTGCCAGCAGCTTGGTCCTCTTCGGCATCTTGTCTGGGCATTTGTTTAAGCTCAGGGTCTCTTTTTCTGCCACCATCTTCCTAGAAAATGTCTTGTTCTCATAAAACGTGTAGTAAAAGAAGCAGTGGGTTTTACGGATGTGAGAAGGAGTTCGGGGAAAAAAAAAATGTAAAAAGGCGCGATACTGGTAGAAATTCAACCCCTCGTAGCGCCCAGGTTGATCCAGATGTTTGGCAGCTCCTAGGTGAAGGGAGTTGAGGGGAGGGGAGGGGCGGGAAGAGCGAAGGACCGCGGCAAAAGCTGCAACAAGCTTCCAAAGGTAAGCCTCCCGGTTGCTAAGCGACGCGTCAACACTAAGGCCGAATGGCCCAGTTCCCCCGTGACGTACGTTTCCTGGGCCTGAATCCCGAATGGCGGCGGAAGGCCGGCGGCGGACTGCGGCCGGCGGCCGGAGGGAGAGGGGCGGGGTGAGGAGAAACTACGCGGTAAAACTACGACTCCCAGAAGGCCCCTGGTGCGCGCCGTCTGCGCGTGCGCATTCCGAAGGCCGGGCACAGGGGAGGCAAGTGCCGGAAGACTTACCCCCGGAGCCACACTGGCGGGAGGCACAGGCGGGTGCCGGTGTGCGCGGAGGCTCCTGCGTGCCTAGCAGTCTCCACCTGCCCAGTGACCATGATAGGTACGTGGGTGCCTGCCAGGTACAGCCTCTCTGCGCCGCCCCGCCGGGCCTCGGCGGACGGGGACCTCCAGGGTGTCCGCCGGGGTCAACTGTCAGTGGCAGGGCGGCAGTGTCCGCCCCTGCTCAGCCCGCGCGGCGGGCTTCCCGGTGCCCGCCGAGGACCAGGAGAATAAGTGTGTGTGTTCTAAGCCCCCACCCCGCCCGTGGTTTGACCGGCTTCCCGCTGGAGACAACTTCTCCGGGGACCCTGGTGTGCGCCTCTGCACCTCCCAAGGTGAAGGCTGGGTCGCGCGTCCCCACCGCGAGCGCACTGCCCTGCCAGACCTGTGGGGGTCGGTGTGCGGGCCCCTCTCGAGCGCCCGGCGTCTCCGTCCCTCCTGGCGCCTTGGTAGCTGTCTTCCAGTTAGGAACAGATTGGGACCCACCGTCTGTAGGACTCTCTATGGGGAAACCCTAGCGAAACATTAAACTCTAGGCTCAAAAGAAATCCCTGCGGATGGATTTAAACGTCTTTCTCCCTCCGGTCTTTCCTTTTAAATCTCTCATTGTAGGTCTGAGATGAAAGAATTAAGAGGAAACAATAACAAGGATTAATTCTTTTCAGAATGAATTCTTATTACTCAACACAAAATGACCTAGGTGCATTTCGGTGATTAAAGCTTTGGAAATGGTTCTTCTAACTGTTTTTAAACACTGTGATGTATAAGGTTAGCAAAGTTTCTCCCTTACAGGGTTGTTAAGCCAAAGTTGTGGGTTTGGGGTTTGGGGGTTTTGTTTTTGGTTTTTTTTTTTTTTAGCGGTAATCTCTGAAATTAGAGTTAATGCACAGTATGATTAGATACAGTTGTTATTTGGGGATTTGTTATGACAGAGACTTGCTCTAGATTGTGTATGGAAGATTTGGTGAGCCTCTTTGGGGATTATTTTTGATGGGCGCACTTACAAAATACTTTTGAGTACGACGAGTACATCTGAAGTCAAAAGTGGTCTGTCGAGAAAGATGAGAAGTGGATTTTTAAAATATGTAAGTTTGTATGCACTGATAAGCTCGTCAGAAGTCTTTTATTTAGGAAATTAATGTTAAAATGTAAAACATTCTACTTGCTGGGAGAATCATGCCAGTTAACTGACACTGTCTTTGCTGCAATGATAAAACCTAAGGATGCTGTCCAATTTTTCTTACTTTTCGAGCACGTATGACTTCTGATGAATGACTTTTGAAAGTCATCCAATTAAGACATTTTTCTTAGAAATTTTTCATAAAATTTTATGAACCTTTTTTGAGCCTTTTTAGGTGACTGCTACATAAAATCTACTTGTAAAAACAACACTGAACTGATTCAGAAAACCAAGTAGAAGAAAATTTTCAAAATCTATCACGTCAGCATTTTACAGGGGGAAAAAGTCTATATTTTATTTTGAAGACAATTGTGCAAATCTTATTTTAATTTAATCTAGTGCATGGATACTTTTAAAAGAAACAAATTTACAGTAAAGCAATATAAAGACAAGAACTTAAGATCTAAAAATCATTACTTAAATCCAAATTATTATCTGATAAATGACTATATAAAAGCTTTGTTAGGATGAGCTATGTTTAGGCGGTTTAATTTATTTGGGATCCAGGGACACAGAAGGAAAGAGTATGATCTTTGTATTTGATGATTAGACAGTTATTAGTAACTTGTAATTACATGGAGAATATAAGGTGGATTTTAGAAGATGCTTTTCTCATACTCCAGATATTGTTTTTCATAGTGCAAACAAATATGTATCACAACATAAATAGTGAAATCCCTGCCCCCTCCCAAGAAAAGTCCCTCACATGTAAAAACCATGTGGACAATATGCAGTAAATTATTTTATACAATTAGTTGCATTGCCTAATTCGGTCAGTGGGCACATTTTAATAAAAATCTTAATTGCCAATTTTGGATTTGGTTGTGTTGGAGTATGGAAGGGAAGTGAAAGTGGAGGCGATTGAAAATATATCATGGAGTAATGGGTTTCCTGTTTCTGTGACCAAACTTTGGAACCAGGAAAGGTATTAGAGCCTTTTATACCCAGTGATAAGCTGGAGATCAAAATATACATCAATGTATTTCTGGGATTGTTTTTTTCTGTTAAAGACATTGTGGTACTCACAACTTGCCCCTTTCGTTCCTATGCTCTCTTTAATTGCTACACCTTCTTTACTACAAATTGTACTTTTCCACTTTATTTAAAGCTTGGCTTACTTTGAAGAAAAACAAAAAGAGGTAATTTGGTAAAATAGGAATAAAGGAGATTGACTGTTACCTTACTGCCAATAGAATTAGACTTTCTTTTACATTCTTAAAACCTAGGATTCCTTCTTGACACAGAGACTGTCTCAAAAGTACTCCTATTTCTCACTTGGATTATGACTGATAGGTTAAATGCCCTGACCCAGACAGCCATAGAAACATAGTTTAGTTGAAGTTGGCGTTGATGACTTTGAGAAGTTTGGAGAATGACATCAAGATAATGTAAAATGGAATTGAAAGGCCTAAGAAAATTCTACTTAGAAAAATGTGATTTTTGGCATCACGATTAAAAATATATTTCACCCTTTTAAAAATTAGCAATTCCTTTTGTTTAAAATTGAAATTTAGTAGTGATATTTGTGGTATATTCTAACTCCTGTGGAACTGGATTTAGGTATTTCAGTAGTATCAGATGTTAAAATGAACGCATATGTATACAATAACATTGCCAGTATTGAAATTCAAATTCAGTGTCTTACTCTTTAAAGAGATTTTTGATTTAAAAAAAATAATAATTAGAACATAGTCACATCTGTACATTGTTTAACTTAATATCTCTTAGAAAACATACATGTCTGCCTGTGCAACTCCACCCCACCGTAATTCCTGTTACTCTTTTATTTTGTGGATGTACGCGAATTATGCAAATACTCTTCAATAAATGAGCATTCATTAGGTTTACAGATTGCTATCATCAGAAATGTTTGTGTTCATATCTTTTTATTTGCATATGTAAGCAAATATGTAAAGTAAAAATCTTATTACGATTTCCGGGTGGATTTTCTAGTCAAAGGATTAGTAGATTTCGAATTTTTGTAGGTATTTCTAAATTTTTCTAAAATAAGTCATCCTATTTTACATTTCTATCCAATACAACAAGGTAGCAAACGTTGCCCTGCTCCTCAGGATTGAAGAATTTCAAAAAGACATCTTCCCCGAGACTGACCTTCTCAGGAGAACACCTACTGGGTTTTTACTCTCTCCCTCCCTTTTTCCATCCCTGCTCAGGTTTAGTTCTTTTGAACGGTGCACCACTGCACAACTGTTCTTGGTGCCTCTGCCGTTGCTGGCAGTGTTTATAAGAATTCCCATTTCTCCCTTGTGTCCCATAAAATATTTCAAGTTTTGCCTTCATGATAAATGAAAACCAGTATATTTTAATTTTTAAAATGAATTTATAAGGAACCCCTCCCCTCACTTCTCATTTTCTATTGTTTTATTTTCATGAAAGCAGATCCAATAATTGAGCACCTGCTGTGTGCCCAGTGCCACTCCAGGTGCCAGGGATACACAAGTGAATAAAATAGAAAAAAAAAAAAAAAAAGCTCTTTCTATCTTGAGTGTACGCTCTCACTTTACTATTTTCCTATAAATCTATATATTTGTTTTAAAACTTACATGTGATGAATTTTAAAGTCTCAGAGTTTATATTTCTAGTTGAAGGTACTGTGTACTTGTACTCGCTTTGCCTTTTCAATACTTTTAGATAAAAAGTGACCCTACATCGAAGTACTCAAGACAGGCTCTGCAAGCTTCTATTTACCATGAGGTACAATTGTGTCATAAAAGAAATTCTACTGAATCTTTGCATAGACGATTTTCTGTAATTATGTACAGTTTTTCTTTGGGTCCAAAGGCTCAGAAATGATGACCTTCTGCCCCTTTCAATTTTGGAACGATTTCTAAGGATTTTTTTGAAGTCCACATTTTTTTGAAACCTCAGAGCTTCATTGCTTGAAAATGATACAATGGAAGTACTTTGTGTTAAGATATGCAGATCCATTTCTACCTCCAAAGCTTCTTTGAAAAATGAGAGAAAAAAAAAAAACAACTCCTTACTTCGAAATGCTTCATATTCATGAAAGCAGTTTCAATGCAGAATACTCTATTCTGTTAGCTTTTCGTTCTTTGATCAATGAGAATTGTTTCTTACCTGCTGTTTCTTCAGCCTTTAATTGTGGCCCAGCGCTTATTCAGTGTTTCTGTTTTAATTTGCATTTAATGAGCTCATTTTAAAGATTTCTTTGTAGTAACCTGAATGGTTTCTCTCTTAAGTTTTGTAAAATTAAAGAAGGAGATTTATGTGACAGTTGGCTGATTTGTGTTACAGTTCACCTTCCTGGATTATTTACTTCCCCCTATAGGGGAGAGGCTTGCTTAAAAAGAATTGCGGTGATATTATTACATTTCCCCCAGCACCGTATGTCCTAATTATCTGAGCCTTCTACCAGGTTTATTCCAGTATCTGTCTTCACTAAATGGAAACCTTTCTTCTATATGGGTTAACAGGTATTTCAACTCACAATAATGATTTCTGTGTCAATTCTTTCCAAAACTAGATGGTACTAGGTGGTGGTATGCAGGGGAGGTCCAGGTCCGGGGCAAATGTGTGTATATTACCTGTGGGGAGGGGACGCAGGGAACTAGGAGACCGTCTCTCCCCGACGAGTTTGCGGTCTGCTTGGACCGATATGACCTGCATTTGGGGTACCGATTCCCGCCTCTCCCCAACAGAAGCAGAGTAATTACAAAGATATGTGTATATGTTAACGCAGACACGCTACACACATGCACACACATGCAGCAGCACGCCACAACTTTTCGTCTCTTTTGCTCACATCATTAGTCTCTCGTCTTTGCACGTTATTCCTCGCTGCGGTGCGTCTGTGCATCCTGCAAGTTCCACTTCACAGGACACCAACTCTGTGTGAAGTTTTCCTTAAGATCCCCGCCTGTGTGTCAGCTCTCACGCTTGTCAGTCTGGAGCCATCAGCTCCTCCTGTAGAATCAACCAAGACTTTAGCAACTGCTGTTGGTCACCTCCTAGTGTGGAAGGTGTACCGGAAGATAAAGGCTTTGCAGTCCTCACTTGTGAGTGCCGTGATCGAGGTTTCTCCAGGGAGGCCCTGGAGGGGGCAGCTCGGAAGCCTGGTGGATCCGCTGTGTCCAGAGGCACTGAAGGACTAGTAGGAGTTCATCTAGCTAGACGGAGGGACAGACGTGAGCGGAGGCCCCGCAGGGAGAGGGAAGAGGGGGCTGAAGACCCAGCCGTGGGGCGGAGGGCGGGGGAGCAGGCTGGCACCAGGCTGGAAGGGCGTGGTCTGCAAGCGGGGTCACGGAGGCCAGCTTCGTACTGTAGTGCCCCAGAGGGGTCAGTGAGCCACTGCTCGTGGAAGAGCCTTACGAGCGGATGACATTTCAGAAAGACGTCTGTGGCAGGAGTACAGTGCCCGCGAGCCCAGGGAACCGTTACTGGCTTCTGCTTTCTCCCAAGCAGGAGACCGTCTTCCACTAAGAGAGCCACGGGGTGGCTGCAGGGGAGGAGACATCTTTTGCCAGCATGGCGCCTTTTTTGATGTCCTTAACTCCTCTCCGATAAAGGGCCATTTTTTCTAACACTAAAAATTGTTCTTATTTTTTTAGAATGTATTAAATGTCCCTCATTGACAGGAAGGTGGTTTTTTTGTTTTTGTTTTTGTTTTTTATGTTAGTAAAGCTTAAAATTTTTTGTGTGTTCCAAAAATACCCTCTGTGCCCCTCTTTGAGGTGTGGTACATGATGCTTAGGTCTCTACTTATAGTTTCTTCTGTACATGGAGAGAACACTGTCGCTAAAGCTGAGGTCCTGAGTGACCTAGAATAGTGTACAGAAGGGTTGGTTCCTTTTCCACATCTGCACAACTTAGACACCTGGCCAAGGATGGAGACCATCATCCTTGGACCAGTGTTTGTATTTTTTGATAGTATTGAGAGGTTCCTGATGATTTCTTCAATTTACTTTTCCTGTAAAACTTGCACAGGGTCCCTCATGATGAAGGTTAACATTAGAGCCCTTACCATTGGAAGAAAGAAAAAGCTTTATGTACAATATACAGCAACCTTACGCATCCCTCAAAACCCTATCAACCCACCCTCATCAAATAAATGGGAAAAAAATACTGATTAGGGAGCTAATATCAGTGTTCCAATTGGGGCAATTGCATTATTTACCTAATCGATGGATGTACCAGTTATTCCTCTTGTTAAACGTCTGTGGAATTTCAGTGCATAAACCAGGTGACCTTAGATGAAGCACTTTGTAACTAAGTAGTGATTTTGTAAGCTCCTTGTGCAGAGTAGATGCATTTTCCAGAACATGGAGAGATAAGACAGACACCTGAAGCTCGTTCTGTATGAATGGCACAAACAGGACTGAGGTAGTTCGCTTGGGGGGTGAGGGGTGGCGGTGTCCCAGCAGCTCCCTGCACTCCGCCCCCCCCTTTCTCGGGTCTTATTGTTTTCCCTTTCCATGTTCCCTGAGTTTCTCAGAAGCTGGAATTCTAACATTTCATTCTTCAGCTTGAAGGAGCAGCTGCCGTATGAATAATTAAGTGGGGAGCTCTTTCCCTGCTTGCTGCTGGATCCCCCAGGGCTTGACTTGGTTGAGGGTCACAGTGAGGATGAGCCTGGGAACCTCCAGGGTCCCTCCCTGTGCCCTGTGCGGGGAGCGGTCTGCAGTAAACAGGCCCTGTTTCTGCATTTTGCTCTCTGAGGAATCGGGTCCTGGATCTGTTTCATTCCTTGATCCAGAGCTGCGGGGAGTGAGAACTTGTGGCCGGCTAGAGGAATGGGCAACAGTCCGGCACACCGCCTGCAGAAATAAAGGCTGAATAAAATTTCATGCTCTAGGTGCTTCTTTCTGCGCTTGAACTCTGGCGGGAGTTCAAGCCGGAGTCCTTCCCAGCTCTGTGGTGTGTCCTTGGG